>NW_019257973.1:28784-30862 GCF_002742605.1 Olea europaea var. sylvestris
TGTGGCCTTTGCATGACATCCATTGTTAAATCCACTGCCGATTTCTGCTCCTGCATATACAAATTACCTGTTGGTATGTGTGGTGACGGCGGCGCAACCTGCTGTGGAGGAGGAGGTGGAGCAGTAGTGTTTTTGAGCTCATCAATTCTCTTGTTGATCTCCTTGAAGTTCTGATTGAGCAACTACCCGAGATCATTCAAATCTAGCATCATCAAATTCTGCAGCCCTTCACCCGTCAAACACTGGTACATAATCCGAGTAATTTCCTTTTCTCTATTCTCCTTATGCTGCTTCTTAAGCTGCTCACTAGCTTTGGCGATTCTCTGCCTTATGAAACTCTCTTGATTCACCATTTTCTTGCTTTGTTCCATCTCCAGCATCCTCTTGAACTGCGCCAACACACGATGGATGCCACGATTGTCCGGCCAAACCTCGGGCTGAGACTCATAAGGGCTATATATAATGGCACATATATCAATACCACAAAGGGTACTGAGTTCACTCACCTTCTTCATCAGACCCTTCTTCCTTTTCTTGAATGTTGCCTTTCTTGCCAAATCATTAGTGATGAAAGCGATTTTCACTTTCTTCCTTGTCATATTTTGATATGTGGTTTCTTCTTCTAGGCATCCATTGCTATATATAATGTTGAATAAGATACTGAAATTCATTTTCATGATTTTTGAATTTAATTTGTTTACTTGTAAGAAACACCATGTTTATGGTAATAATTCATTGGACATTGATTGACAGTTTCAACTGAATTATTGCCCTTGATGCACTCTATTCAATTTTTGGATTCCATGGAAAAGATTAATAATTAAGTTCATGAAGAGATTATAAGCATATTAGTAATATACTTACACCATAGGTAACTGGAACGAGTATTCAATTTTTCGTATGAGTTAGGTTCCCTCGACTCTTCTTGCACCAACATATCCAATTTCATGACTAAACTAGTTCAAAACCACAAACCAAAGGGTCACTCGTTTGTTTAATATTTAGTCCCAGTTTGACCCTTTTTTCTAAAGTTTAATTTTCATCATACTCATTTTACGAAACCCACAATTTTTTTATTCATGCAGAGAAAATACAGGTATTAATTGAGAACAAAGTCATTTATGTGAGTTTTTAAGGTGACAAAATAAATATTTTGAATACCATAGCAACAGCTAGCGGCTATACTAAAGTTCGTATTAATGGAAATCAATTAAGGTTGCCTCTTGTTGATTAAGATATTATCTGAGGAATTATTGCCCTTGACGCAGGCACTCTATTCAATTTTGCATTTCCTGGAAAATATTAATTATTAAGTTTATAAAATGATTATAAGCATATTAGCAATATACTTACACCATAGGTAACTAGAACGAGTATTCATTTTTTCGTAGTATTTAGGCCTCTAATTTTATATTCCAATGAGTTAGGTTCCCTAGACTCTTCTTGCACCAACATGTCTCGGCTTGAGAATTTTGAGCCAGTGGGGACTCGCTATGATTTTGACGAAGTTGCCATATTTTGAGGCCAGAAAATGAGTTCTCTATTATGAGTGCTGCATAATTAGCTTCATTGCAAGTAAAATCCGAAACCAATGTCCTTGGGGGTTGAGACTTACCTTTGATAAATTGCAGCTGAGTTCTTAAACTCAATGTTTCCGAAATTTTATGTTCAGACTATTAGTGCATAAGTTCAAAAGATGGGACTTCAACCTCCAACAATTTAAAATAAATGTGAATTTGATCAATTGTCCTTGTAAATTGACAATGTATTTTTTTTTTCTGTTTTATACTAAATTATCTCATGATTTCTATTGAATTAGTGCAGGCAACTTTAGTTTTGTTTTCGGCAAGACACATTTCAGGAATTGTTGTGAATATTGGTTTCCATCAAACTTCTGTTGTACCAAATAAGCTCTTTCTTCTTAATGCTATACCTTTTTTCTTAGAAGTATTTCATGTGCTTTAGTATACCGGAATTTATTGACTTACTCATTAGATTAAATTTGTATCTAACAAGGATAATTGCAACGTGATCAGGTATTTTACGTATAATTTTTTTCTTCTCATGAGCA
Organism: Olea europaea var. sylvestris; assembly: GCF_002742605.1. NCBI lineage: Eukaryota > Viridiplantae > Streptophyta > Magnoliopsida > Lamiales > Oleaceae > Olea > Olea europaea. Next base: position 30,856 of record NW_019257973.1, read on the forward strand.
ACTGAAC
>NW_019257973.1:37779-40247 GCF_002742605.1 Olea europaea var. sylvestris
AATATGAATAGGTGATTCTTAGAGTTTCACTTGGAAGAGACAATTGTAAAAGATTGGAAAGCTGGAGGAGGATGTAGTATCTTGGAGATTACAGGAAGTAGATCAGAGAGTCTAGTGGAGTTGGCTAGGTAGCATCTAACTGTAGCAGTCATTGTCTATAGTGGAGGTAACTGGCTTGTTCCAGGAGCTTTTACCTAGTTGGGGTTTCTCTATCATCATGTTGGTGTTATTTATCATTTTCTTATTATAAAATATGGCAATTCAACTTAGGATAATTGGATTGTTTGATTAACCATTTAAAAACTATTAAAAAGTGACTTGTTGTTTTTCATAGAATAATTCCACACGTAAGATCAACCTAAACCAACTAAGTAATAGAACTTTCAAAGGGTATCACAGCCTAAATATGTGTCTTGACCTTATTTGTCTTGATGAGTGGTTCACTGTTCGTACCGTCATACTTTGATGGTGCCAATTATGCCTATTGGAAAGTTAGGATGAGAGTGTTTTTAAAATCAATGGATGAACGGATTTGGTTGAGTGCGGTGAATGGTAGAAGTGTCCTTAGTACAATTGTAGACAACTTAGTAACCCCCACTCCCACAGCTAATTGGTCTAAAACTAATTTGGATGAATGTAATTGGAACAACAAAGCCTTACATGCCTTATTTTATGTCCGTATCCCATGAAGAATTTAGGAGAGTGTCCTTGTGTGATGTAGCTAAAGAAGTTTGGAATATCTTACAAATCACTCATGAAGAGAATAAGAAATATATTGCCTTTACTGCTAGGATTAGAAGTGGATCTGACAAGGGTGGTGAGAAGGCTGAGGGTATAGATAGTAATGAGAAATCAGATTCTGAAAGTAAGGAAGATATACATGAGGCTTATGATAAAATGTATGTGGAGTGAATTGAGATTATGACTAAGAATAAAGCCTTGTGTGCTAAGGTCAAGGAACTTGAGCTTCAGAGAGAAAAATATGTAGCTGACCTTCATGAATCTACCTCAACACTAAGTGAATTGAAATCGATGAATGAATCTTTTGATACTCAGGTTAGGAATCTTACAAATGGGCTTGAGAAGACCTCTAGGAAAGCTAGTCAGCTGACTGTTGAGAAAGAGTTGTTAAAAATCTAGGTTAAGAACCTTATAAGCGATCTACAATATTCTATGCTTCAACTCCTTGCCTTTTCTAGTGAATCTGAAAAGTGAGATAACGTCCTAGGAATAAGCAAGTCGACTGGTAATAGGGGATGTATAAGTTTAAAAGAAAATACTGCTAGTGCTTCAAAGACCACTCTTATCACTGCCACTGACTAGCCTAAACATATGCCTAACTCCGAACATAAGAATAAAGCATATATAGGACATAGCCCTACTCAACAGCGTAAGACCCGTCATCCTAGGAATAGACGTTAGTGATCACACAACTTTAGTTCTAGGTTTATCCCTACATGCTTTCATTATGGTGAGTTAGGACACATACTGCTTAGGTGTCGTCAATTCCTGCACAGAAATAGAAACCAAAATTTTAATTGAAGCAAGAATCAAGAGTTTGTCAGTCAGATGACTAAGAACATTATGGTCACTAGGCAAGTTTTGGTGAAAAAGAGTAATAGAAAAAATTATGAAATAGATCACAATGCTCTTAAAGGTAAGAGCGTTCCTTTACCTAACTAATTAGGTAAACCTCGATGTATGCCTATACTTTATTGCTGTGAGTCATTGATCTATGCATGCATCCCATTTTGTTTTATTTGCTTCTTAGATAGTAGTTTCATGCATATGCATTTTCATTACATTTGTTTTGGCACGTGCACATTTTTTGTTCTTTGTGTGATTTTTTTTTTTTTGTGTGCTTAGAGCGTTCTTGTTTTTAAAAAATTAAAAAAATGGAAAATTTGAAAAATACAAAAAGAAAATTTGACTACAGCATGATATATATGTATGTGTGTATATATATATATATATATGTATGACCTTTATTTATGAGTTGTAGTATATTTTCCATTGTTTGTTTAGGTTGCTATGGAATATTTAGTATAGGTGTCTTCGTGTATCAACTGCACTGTATACACTATGATATTGTAAGTAGGACTTAACCGCGTGTGTGAGCTTTGGGATGGAAGTCACTTGTTAGTAAGTTGACTTGGAACATGAATTGACCAAATTTGTTAGACCTAGTAGGCTCAAGTATATCCCTTCATAATAAATGGCTCAATATTTTATGTCTTTCTTCGGAGCCAATTTAACTTGAACAATTAAGCATGCAAGGTTTCTCATAACCTGGTGCCTAAGGTCAACTGACTTGGATTAATCAGCCTAAAGTTGGTTACAGGTGTCATCTTAGTCGCTTAATGAAGAAGAACCTATACTTAAAATATAAAAATGATGTTTAAAATGTTGAAAAAAATGTGAAAATTTTATATATGCTCCAAGTCAAGGGGAGAAAAATGAAAAGAAAC
>NW_019257973.1:54750-56998 GCF_002742605.1 Olea europaea var. sylvestris
GATACAACCAAGTGAAGAAAATGGAAAAGCTGTGGGAAGAGAAATGTGAGGAAAATGAAGAGGAGATGAAGAAGAAGAGTCCTATTCACATTTTTAAAATTATGATTTTATAGTGTATCGGAAGTCTGGTGCATTTATTGGATGTCTGATAAGACAATGCTTGAAGCTACTGTTAATCTGGACATGGATTCCAAATCGTCCGATTGGACTTGTCTGTACCTTTCAACTATATTGAATAGTCTTTTAGACTAGTCCAGTAAATTTTCCATGGTTATTCCCAAATTGAACATAGTAAAATGTTAAAAGCTCATGCATGCAAAAAATAAGCGATAGGCGAATTTAAGCTCATTGCACTTCATTTCATCAATAATTCTTAAACCCCTTTGAAATATGTGAAAATGGATCATGCACTCGAGATTTGGTGAGGATATCGGTCAATTGGTTCTTGATTTTTATGAATTATAACACGATATCTCCCTTTTTCAGCATGATCTCTAAGAAAGTGGTGTCAAATTTCAATGTGTTTAGCTCAAGAGTGAAAAATGGGATCTTTAAACACATGTTAATGGCACCGGTGTTATCACACATAATAGGCACGTGATCGAAAGATAGGCGACAATCCCAAATCCTTTGTCTCATCCAAAGTGCTTGTGCACAACAACTTGCTAGACTAAGAGACAAGTGGCAAACCTCAAAAGTGACAACTTCCACTTGTGCTTTTACAATCAATATTACATCAGGCCAAATCGGCATCCAAGTAGCTAATCAAGTTAATATAGGCGCCCTTGGGATATCAAAGTCCTAAGGTTCTACTTCCACTAAGATATCAAAAAATTCTTTTCACGGCATGTAAATGTGATTCCTTAGGATCATATTGAAATCTAGCACATAGACATACAATAAACATGATGCTGGTCTATTCGTAGTTAAATAAAGAAGGGAGCCGATCATACCTCAGTATTTGGTTACGTCAATGGGAACACCTTCTTCATCCTTGTCAAGTTTTATGGATGTGCTCATAGGAGTGTTCATTGGCTTTAGACCGTCAATTCGAACCTTTTGAGCATGTCTAATATGGACTTATTTTGATTTATGAAAATTTCATCATTTGTTTGTTTAATTTGAAGACCGTTGATGAATTTTAGTTCTCCCATCATGCTCATTTCAAATTCCTTAATCGTGCATTTTGAAAATTCTTCACAAAGACGGATATTAGTTGCACAAAAAATAATGTCATTAACATAAACTTGAACAACGAGCATATCTCCCTTATGAGTTTTAACAAAAAGTGTAGTAGCTGCTTTTCTAATTGAGAAATCTTGAAAGTAGAAATTTGCTCAAATGCTCATTCCAAGCTCTTGGAGCTTGCTTCACGCTGTAAAGAACTTTTCTATGATTGAAAACATGATTCTGATACTTGTGATCATAAAAGTCAGGAGGTTGCTCAATAAAAACTTCATCTTGAATAAATCCATTTAAAAATGCGCTTTTAACATCCATTTGATAAAGCGTAAAACCTTTATAGCATGCAAATGGATGGATTCTAACCTAGTTACCAGTGCAAATGCTCTTTCAAAGTCAATTCCTATTTCTTGATTGTAACTTTAAGTCACTAACATAGCCTTATTTCATAATTTTGCTAGGTATTTGGAAACCAAATGGGATTCATACCTTGATTTGCTCTAGGATAATTACGCAGAAGGGCGAGTATCTTATTAGTTATATGGCTCACTTTTTTCTTTATTGTTATGCTATTTAAAAACTTCTTTTTTTCAATTGCACTTATAGTTTTAATTGAGTTTGAGGTATGTGTTTTAATTGAATTTTGTCTTTCAGTCCAAAGCTTATTGAACGTTTAGATGTAAATTGTGATCATTTAGAGGCAAAACTATGTACTAGGATTAAGTTTGCAATTTACTCGGTCATTGAAATTTTTTCTCATGGCACGAACATTAAAGCATTTTGCATTTTTACTTTTCTACTTCATTGTAGTGTATCTTTCGTTGACGATGTGCAATTTATATATTTAAAAATGTAAGCTTCAATGCTTCAATTTTGGAGAAATGTCAACCCCGTTGACCTTATCTGGGAAAAGAAATGGTCAGCTATTAATATGAAACCCCAAAGTAGGTACTAAAGTCTCATGGAGTAACTCCTAAAGATATTTAAGGCACTAATTACTGAAAATATGCTCTTTTGTTTCTCTTTGCTAATTAAGGCATAACTTGTGCTATTGAACGGTGTGATG
>NW_019257973.1:57833-60292 GCF_002742605.1 Olea europaea var. sylvestris
CTTCCATTAGTGACACCTCTAACAGAAAACCAATAAAATTGGAAATCATTTACATGTACCAATGTTTAGAAGTTCCTTGCAACTTCTAAACTTTGCCAGTGGCAGTACCTTCGTCCCCATATCGGAAGGGTTGTAGTGGGTGTGGACCTTTTCAAATCTTACCACCTCTTGAGATACTATATCTCTAATGAAGTGGAGTCTAACATCAATGTGTTTAGTGCGCTAGTGAAAAACAGGGTTCTTGCACAAATGTATAGATGACTGACTATCAGAATACACTACCACATATTCATTCAAGACACATAGTTCATGAAGTAAACTTCTAAGCCATAAGGCCTCTTTAATTGCTTCAGTAGTAGTAATATACTAATATTCAGTGATAGATAGTGCAAGAATATGTTGTAACTGTGATTTCCAACTAACACATTAATTTGATAAAGTAAACACGGAAGAGGAAGTCGATTTCCTACCATCCCTATCTCCCGCTCTCCCGCATAATCAGCATCTACAAAACCCTTCAATTTTACACATTTCTTATTAGTACTGAACTTTAGACCTACGTCACTCGTACCTTTCAAGTACCTTAATAACCACTTTAGTGCTTCCCGATGTTAAAGGTCGGATTAGCCATGTATCTACTGAGAGTACTAACAGCAAAACCTAAATCCGGTCTAGTGCAAACCATCAAATACATTATGAAACCAATCACATTAGAGTAAGGTACTCTACTCATATATTCTACTTCACGCTCATTGCAAGGGAATTGTTCCTTTGATAAAACAAAATGATTAGCACGAGGCAACGTGGCAGGTTTGCAATCGCTCATATTAAATTTCTTCAATACTTTGGATATGTATGGAGATTGATGTAAAAAAAAACGAAATTTGACCTATCTCTTTCTATTTCCATACCTAGGATTCTCTTAGCCTTACCTAAATCTTTCATGTCAAATTCACCACTTAGTTTTGCTTTTATGCTATTTATCCACTTAGAGGATGATCCAATCAAGAGCATGTCGTCCACATAGAGCAACAAAAATAGATAATTGTCATCAATCTCATTGTGTTGAAAATACAAGCAGTGATCAAATTTACTTCTTTGGAACCTTATAGTGAGTACAAAGGAATCAAATCTCTTGTACCATTGTATAGGAGATTGCTTTAACCCATACAAGGATCTTCTCAGAAAGCACACATAATCAGGTTTTGACTTATCCTTAAAACCTTTTGATTGATTCACGAAGATTTGTTCATCAAGCTCACCATGTAAAAATGTAGTTTATACATCAAGTTGTTCAAGTTCCCAGTCAAAGTGTGCAACCAATGCAAGCATGACCCTCATAGTGGTGTACTTATCAACTGGTGAGAAAATCTCATTATAATCAACGCTTTCCTTCTGTGTGTAGCCTTTAACTACTAACCTAGCTTTAAACCTTAAGGGTTCCTAGCTACTAGTACCTTTTTTAACCTTAAAGACCCATTTGTAATCAACAATCGATTTGTTCTTAGGCCTAGGTACTAGCTCCCAGGTATGATTCTTTTTTAGGGAACTCATCTCTTCTTTCATTACCTTAAGCCATTCATTAGATTGATCACTGCCTATTGCCTCTTCAAAGGTTTTTGGCTCTTTATCAGCTAGTTCTTCATAACTAGCCTGGGTGAAAGTTAATTCAGATTCAAAACCGAACCTTCTAGGTTCTCTCGTTTGTCTCCTTTCTCTGTCCCTAACTAAGTTGTAGCTAGCTAAACGATTTTCTTCCTCATAGTGCTATTCTATCACTACTTCTTTACTATTCTCCAACCCAGGTTCCTGAACTTGAATCTCCACCGCATTAGGAGCAGTAGGGGCAGGTGTACTGAGCTTTCCTAACTCCACCTTAAATGGGTCTCTCTCTTCACCTGATTCAGTTTCACTCTCAGGTTCAGTTTTCCCTTTAATACACGGCATCTTATTCTCGTTAAATGTGACATCCATACTTATAATGATCTTAACCCCTTTTTGGCTTCTATCCCATAACCTATAACCCTTAACACCCTCGGGGTATCCTAGAAAAATACACTTCCTAGCTCTAGGTTCCAGCTTACCCTCACTTTGATGAGAAAAAACTGTACAGCCAAAAGTTCTAAGCATCGAGTAATCACTCAGTTTATCCAACCATCTCTCATGTGGAGTGTCACCATTCAATGCAGCAAAAGGAGTCAGGTTAATCAAATAATAAGCAGTCATAACAGCCTCACCCCAAAAGGACTTGGGAACACCAGAACTTATCATCGTGCAACGTACTTTATCAAGTATGGTCCTATTCATCCTTTGCTACCCCATTTTGCTGAGGAGTGTAAAGAACGGTCTTATGTCTAGTTATGCTGCTTTCTTTACACATACTATCAAATTCCTTATTGCAGAATTCTAGGCCGTTATCTGTCCTTAAAAATTTAATTTTCTTGCCAGTTTGATTTTTC
>NW_019257973.1:63256-64394 GCF_002742605.1 Olea europaea var. sylvestris
TGATCCGCAACAAATGTAGATTGAAGATGGGGGCAAAATCGTCCAATCTTTTTTACACAACCTGAAACACTAAACCAAACACATTAGTACGTTTACGAAATCAAAATAAGGGAAATGGTACAAAAAAATTACGCAGGAGGTCCTCCACGCACCACCGTCGCACTGCCACGCGCCGTCGCCCGTCGCAGGTCGTCGCCACCATGAGCCTCACCACCGGAGGCACCTCCACCTGATGGTTATGAGTCCGACCTCCGTTCGTCCAACGGAGGTCGCGTTTGGTCGGAATAAGCAATTGTAGGTTCGGTCCCTTTGAAGAAATCGCGAACCCGCCGCCCTTTTTGGTCGATTTCTAGTTGGAGAAGATGACCGGTGGCTCTGATACCAGATGTGAGTCCAAAATCCAGCAATACCCAAGTGATTCCAGGCTCAGTTTCCACCAAAAGTCGACACCACCACTATTGAGACACCCAAATCTCTCCTTTCTTCTTCCCACATACGGTTGCTACTTATACCCACAAAGAGTCGGCCAAGATGAGATCAATATATTCCAAGAGAAACCACACAAGTTGGTTGAGAGAAAGAGGCCAAGAGTTAGCAGAGAAAAACCTACAGAGAGAAGTAAAGAAAAAGACAACCATGTTGGAGGCGTGAAGAAAGCCCAAAGTTATAGCCCAAAAGGAGTGATCATATATGGTAAGTTAGCGTAGGTTAACTTAGTGGTCCAAAAGAGGCTTAACACAAAATGTATTGGGCTCCAAATGAATATCGTAGCCATCCAAGTAAATGGGACGGGCCACGAGCAACAGTATTAAAATAGGTTGCTTCTAATGACCCGTAGAAAATTGGATTGGGTTGTCTCAATGTTAGTGTCGACATAAGTTCAATCATATGGCCAAGGCCGATTGATAATATAAAACCGAGGTTACATCATTACCCGGGAGGTCGTTTGACAACAAATTGCCTAACACTTTTTTATTAGGTGGGTCTTTAATTTACAATGACAAATTTGTTGACAATCCTAACCTGTTTTCATGAAATCTTATATATCAGTGAACTAATTTTAGTTGAAGTTTGTGTTATTAACTTAGATATAAGCAGTTTGGCCTTTTTCTATTCTTCCTCCTCTTGTTTATTTCAT
>NW_019257973.1:64468-66729 GCF_002742605.1 Olea europaea var. sylvestris
AATGTTGCATTTGTATATTGCTAACTTATTGTCCAATTTATGATGCTTTCAGTATAATCAATTTTGTTAAAATAAAATGTCTATGAAAATAATGTCCACTTATTGGCTTTTGATTTCAAGACATTAGAAAATTTAATTTATATCATTTCTAAGATCTTTTTGAATTGTATCTTGATAAAGAATAACTCAATCTTCTGAATTATAAATTTATGACCAAGAAAATATATATATTTGCTCGAGCCATTAATATGTCTTTGTGGCGTATCTCCCTCATGGAAACATCCCTTAATGAGCTGGTTTCATTATTTGCCTATTCTTGTATAAATTTGTGTTATAAATTTGTCGTGACCTTTGTCAATAATTGATAGTTATTTTTATTTGCTCACAAAGATTTGGCTTAAGAATTTTGAGCCAATGGGTAATTGCTACGATTTTGACGCCGTTGCCATTTGAGGCCAGAAAACGAGTTCCCCATTATGAGTTTTGCATAATTAGCTTGATTGCATGTAAAATCCAAAACCAATGTCCTCGGAGGCTGAGACTTACCTTTGATAATTTGCAGCTGAGTTCTTAAACTCAATATTCCCAAAATTTTATGTTCAGACTATTAGTGCATAAGTTCAAAAGATGGGACTTTAACCTCCTACAATTCAAAATAAATGTGAATTTGATCAATTGTCCTTGTAAATTGACAATGTATTTGTTTTTCTGTTTTATACTAAATTATCTCATGATTTCTTTTGAATTAGTGCAGGCAGCTTTAGTTTTGTTTTCGGCAAGACACATTTCAGGAATTGTTGTGAATATTGGTTTCCGTCAAACTTCTGTTGTACCATGTATGCTCTTTCTTCTTAATGCCATAGCTTTTTTCTTATAAGTATTTCATGTACTTTAGTATACCTGAATTTATTGACTTTTCACTCATTAGATTGACTTTTTACTTATGTCTTCTATGTCCCAAGTCTGAATCCCTCTGCACATTTCTAAGAATGTACAGATAGCAAGGAGCAAGAAAATAAAAGAAAAAATTTGCTATGTTTCCGTTCAACCATTCATAAAGTGAAAGGAACATGTTAGTGTCTATTTTAGATATGTATTTTCATACGTGCACTTGAATAGTCATTCATATAGTTTTTTCGGGGATTAATCATAGCATCCCTAAATTTTGTGGGTTAATTATGCCAATAGTCACTGAACTTTGCAAAAGGTTTTCATGGGGTCACTAAACTTTAAAAATCACCTAAATGGTCACTGAAATTTGCAAAAGGTTTTCCAAAAGTCACTGAACTTTATGTATTTTTTCCCCCTATTTCTTTAGTTATGCTGTTAAATTTGTTGTCATTTTTTTGTGTTCTATCTTTTAGGAGTTCGAACCCAAAATACCAGCTATTTTGAGAACTCAGGTTAGTTCCCTTTTTAAATTTCTGTAATTTTATACCAATTTCTTTATTGTAATGAATCAATGTTTGATTTGTTGAATTTTGCTTTTACGAGATGATGATTACCGTGATTAGAATGACTTGAAAATATTTTTATCTATATGGATGTTAGTTGATGCATATGTTAATTAGTAGTAATCATCCTTGACATCCATTGGTTATATGTCATAATTTTACAGGCTGTCAAATGAATAATAAAGTTAGCTTAAGTATTAACTCTAAGCAAGCATCCCAGCATCCTCAAAATGTAAGTATATAACTATTTTTCTTAAAAAAATTTATCCTTTAAATTGTATCTATTGTTCACTAATAAAAAATTCCTTCAAGAATTTGCCCAATTTATTCATATTTTTCCAGAAATTAATATTTTTTCTTGGTAATTGTACTTTTGAATTGATATCTCTAAATCTTGGAAGAGAGACAAGATGAAATTACAAGGAAGCAAATTACAAACAATAGAGAAAGCCACAGCAAGAGAAATGAAATGTGCCTTGCTACAAGTTGTGCTCAAATTTTCCAATTTTTATAAAATTAAGCTTACCTTTCATGTTTTAATTTTTTATATTTTCTTGAATTGGCTGGTTGATAAGCTAAAAAGGAAACAAGGCATGAAGAAAATTCTACTTTTACTTGGCCTCAATTCATCTTTTAGTAGTAGTTTCCTAAAGGCATAAGCTTCTGTTCAACAGAGGTCTGACAAGATGACATTTCTTATACTATCGGTGTTATGAGTGATCTCCTTAATATGCTTTACATTATTTTCCTCTATAGACTTTTTTTCCATCGTTCCATTCCTTAGATTGATGTTAGCAATGTCTTTCA
>NW_019257973.1:66994-67799 GCF_002742605.1 Olea europaea var. sylvestris
TTTGGTTTAGGTCATTTGTGAGCTTTCTTTGTTAATGTTGTCCCAGATCCAAATTATATGAGAACATCAATCAAATTTTTTATATCCAAGTAATTTGTATTGTTGTGGTTAATGATATGTAATTGCCGTTTCATGCATATGACATTATGTGAGGCTTTAAATTTGACACTTGATGAAGAAATGTCTGCTGACTCCAAAGTTGTTTTAATGGGCGAAGAGGTAAACTTGAAGTTTTAGTTTACTATGAGAAGAAAATGCAATTAGGCACGTTGTTGCTTTGCTATTTTTGGATTTCACAACTTTTTTAACTTGTTTATTACTAATACATAGTTGATGAGTATCATGTAGCATACAAGATGAGTGTTACTCGTTCAATAGCACCTCAACTACTTCAATAACAAGACTTTTCTTAATCTTATTTTCATTTTTTCAGTAATTAGTATTTTATTTTTACTTTATTTTACTTTAATTTTCTAATGACCTTTGAAGAAGTATGGTCCCGACAGGAAACTCCTAATATTGAGGTTTCTCTTTGCCTTAAAACTTATGAATTGTTTTTGTTGGCTTTGTAATAATTTCCATACTCAACCATTTTATATATTGCATGCCAAATTTATTAGAATTGGAGTTAGTGCAGCTTACTACGGTCTCGAGCCTGCGATTTACACTTTTAACTTCTCTATGCAGGTAAGAATTCTTTCTTTAAGCTATGTTTAACCATATATAAATGAGACCTTTTTTATTCTATTTAGAAATATTTCCATTCAATTTTGAATTGATTCTTTAAAAATCCAATTTTGGTGCC
>NW_019257973.1:68770-69559 GCF_002742605.1 Olea europaea var. sylvestris
TTTTTTTTTTTTTTTTTTTTTTTTTTTTTTTTTGTCTTGAGGCTATTTCACATGGTGTATCGATCAAGAGTTTCATATCTAAACTTAGAATTATAGATTCCAATTCTAGACCATTAAGAATTTTTTTATAATAATTTAGCTGCTATCTTCATGGCTAAGAATAACAAAGTGGTAGTCGAAGTAAACAATTCAATCTAAAGTATTTAGCCATAAGGAAATGTGTTAAAGAAAAAAGTGGTCATTGAGCACGTAAGCACTGAATTGATGATCGCTGATCGTTTGACTAAAAACATGCAACCATAGAAACTCAAGGATCATGTAGAGAAAATTGGACTTGTTTCCAATATGTAATGGTATCTACACATTTTTGTATGCAACTCCTATTTGTTGTGATATTTTCTCATATTCATTTATTTGAGAGAATATATTTTTGTGCTTCTTTATTTATCTGAGAGAATATATCTTTGTAGGACAAAAAATATGATATGTGGTCCTTTCATTTGGTATTGTTACCATATAGGGAAAATTCTTAAGGAACTAAATGCATCGTAATAGAAAATGATACTCGTTATTGGAGAACTCATCGCCATGATTCATGTGTTTGTTTTTTAAGAAAGACAACCGATGGGATTAAGTTGAAACATTAGTTGAATGCATGGATCAAGTGGGGGAATGTAACTATCCTTTCATTCCCTTTTCTTCGGGGGGCAATTGATGGTCTACATTCATTATTCAGTTTTCAATATTTACAAACAACATTCATGAGGTTTCAATTCTCCATTGATTGGA
>NW_019257973.1:86293-89414 GCF_002742605.1 Olea europaea var. sylvestris
GTTTTAGCCAATTCAAAACTGCCTCAATTTTGGATTGATCTACATAAACACCATAAATAGACCCAACAAAACCTAAAAAAGTTACATAAGTTGTGAAGAAAAAGCACTTATTCTGATTGATGAATAAGGCTCCATCCTCATTACATCAAAAATAGCACGAAGATGATCAAAATGTGAGTTTTACGTTAGACTATAAATAAGTATGTCGTCAAAGTAGACTACCACAAACTTCCTCATGAAAGGTCATAAAACTTAATGCATAAACATCATAAAAATGATGGGCGCATTGGATAGTCCAAAGGGCATGACCATCCACTCGTACAATCGATGCTGCATCTTAAACACCGTCTTCCACTCATCTCCAGGTCTAATTCTGATTTGATGGTATCCGCTTTTAAGGTCAATTTTAGAGAAGACCTTAGAACTGGACAACTGATCTAACATGTCATCCAGAGGAGAAATTGGGAACTTGTACTTCACTGTAATCCTGTTAATTGCTCTGCTGTCAACACACATTCGCCACGACCCAACCTTCTTCAGTACTAGTAGAGCAGGAAATGCACATGGACTCATACTCTCATGAATGTATCCCTTCTCCAGTAATTCTACGACTTGTCACTGCAACTCTTCAGCTTCCTTAGGACTGAGATGATATACTGGCTGGTTTGGCTGACTCGACCTCAAAATAAGGCCGATCTGATGTTGAATACCCTCATAGGTTGTAACCCCAGAGGAAGATCCTCTGGCATCAAGTCAGAAAACTCCATTAGCACCTGCTGTACTTCTGCTGGTAAATTCGAATCCTCCTTCACTTCACTGTTCTCACAGGGCCGTAGAGCATATATCACTTCTTCATTCCCAATCTCTACTAAGAATCTGGACATAGAAAGTAGGTTGTTATTATTAATTACTGGGGTAGGGGTGGTTTCTTCCCTACGAGATGCCAAAACAATTTTGTTCCCTTTGATGCTAAGAGAATAAGTATTTTTCCTTCCATCATGAATAACACTGCGATCATACTGCCAAGGTCATCTAAATAATACATGACATGTATCCATAGATTCCACATCACACCAAGCATTATCAATATATTTTTTTCCAATCGAAAAAGACACTAGACACCATTTCTCTACTGTTACCTCACTGCCTTTATTCAACCACGATAATTTGTATGGCCTAGGATAGAGATCTGTCTTCAGCTGCAGTTTCTGGATAGCCTCTTCAGACACTGCATTATCACAACTGCCACTATCAATGATTAACTTGCAGGCTTTATTGGCAACTATACGAGTTGTGTGGAAAACATTGGTCCTCAACAAATCATCCCCTGAATCACCCTTGGGAGTCAGCAAACTCTTGCCAACGACTAGAATCTCCTGGCCATCTCCATATAGCACATCCTCATCTTCACTTTCATCATATACAGACTCGCCAACCTCCTCGATATCCTCTATCATATCAACTTCAATCAGAAGATTTTTATTTTTCCAACCAGCTGGCTTCCTGCAATCAGTCACCCTATGTCCTTGTTCACCACATCTGAAGCACTTAATGCCTGAGTTAGGATTGTCCCACGGATGAGATGCTTGAGGTCGAAATAACTGACTACTTTCACTTCTGACCACTGGCTTCCTATTTTGCTGCCTTTCTACAGCAAGTGCACGCTGGTAAAGTTCAGACACTGTCCACAATGAATGAAGGCTTAGAACATCCTATAGGGACTGCCTTAATACTCCTGCATACCATGCAACCATCTGTTCTTTCGTTTCAGATAAATCGTTTCGAGCTACCAATTGATAGAACTCCTCCATATAATCATCAACAGATCTCATACCTTGCCTCAGTAAATGGAGTCTCTGAAATAAAGACTAAGTGTAGCCGAAAGGAAGAAGTGCCCTTTCATCTTTTTCTTCATATTCTCACAATCAGTGATCTTAGACTTATTCCCCACGTCATGATTATCGAAAGTGCCCTCCACATCATGATTATTGAATTCCTGTTCCGTTAGATGTTGGGTTAACTCCGTAACTTGTCTCTATAAATCCTCAATCGGAACCTGTCTTCGACGACCACAACCACGTCCACCAACCATTGCAGTTGATGGAAATTCACCCCAGGAAGATGCTGACGCTCTGATGCCAACTGACATCGGGCAGAATAGCTATTATCCTACAAGCTAACTATAACAGATGATTTGCAAGAGAGTACGAAATAAAACGCCTTTGAACACAGAGAAATTCTCTAAAATTAACTTAATTTTATTATCAATGCAGAATGGCAAAAATTAACCCACAAGTCGGTTTAAATAGCTACAAAAATATGAAATTATCGAAAAATTACCAAAAATGACAAAATCCTAACGATCACACCAAAATAAAATATGAGATAAAAGAAGTAAGTTGCCAAAAATTTGGCTCAATCCGAATTCACTAACGTCTAGAAAAAAAAAAGAAACGAAATATTACTATAAATAGTAAAAAATAACTAAAATAAACAGGCATCACGCACTTGGTATGATAAGTTTTATAGCTTTCTAATCAGTAAACCCGAATTGATAGCTTCTAGCTAGTTTAGTGGATAAGATGGATGCGCACCAACTCACTCAAGAATGGGACCCGATCTAGAGAGAGAAAATACTGTCGATTCGGCTTCTTTCATAAGGTGGGCAGGGCTATTCCTTGCTCCGAACATACCTTGGGACACGCGCTACAAAAGGCTTAGGAAGCGGACCTGTCTGATGAGGGGACTTTGTAAATTAGTATGCGGACACCTACTAAAAATTGAATTTTGAAGAGGAAAATAGTGGATTTTGGGATCAAAATTGATGCCCACCAAGCATAGCTAGGTTACCACGATGTGTGCGCTTAAGAGAACTTTTCAGATTGGGGTCATAATAGTGATTCTGATAATCGTAGCCAAAGTTTTGGTCAAATTACCAAAAATGGGCCAAAATTGCCCCAATTAAGGAAAAATTGCATTTATTTTCCATCTTTGCATCGATCCGCATCTCATGGTATCTTAGCGCCATCAATGAGCTGTCTGATATATCAGCGTTACTGGACTCGGATCCTCCTACATCACACAGGCATGGATATTCAATATAAACCGGTTTCTACTCCTA
>NW_019257973.1:95997-98729 GCF_002742605.1 Olea europaea var. sylvestris
AGGGTTTAGATAGAAGCCTAGAAAATATGATATAATTGATCATTCAATGGAAGATAAAACATCTATTGCGTAGCACATCAAGTAAGTTGGCTGGTTGGAATTTCAAATTAGAATTATCAAAGCTTCATAACAAGGTTAATTCTCAAATTGATTGTATGAAGGATCAAGAGAACGAGAGAGAAAATTGTGAGGTGGCTAAAAGTGAGAAAAAGGAAAAGAGTCACAAAAGAGTGAAAGGGAAGTCGAGAGTGAAAATGAGAAGGGAGAAGTGAAGCTACAAGAGAAAAAAAGAAGGAGAGTCTTCGAATATAAAGAAGAATCGAAAGTGAACTTATTTGAAAATGAGAGTGGAAATGAGGGGGCTTTAACGAGAACTAACAATTCCCTCCTTGGTTTGGCTATTTTATTTTATAGAATTTTGAAGACTTGGTCCATGAAGACGAGCCTATTGGAATACCATACAATCTGGGCATTGAGCAACAATTTGTGGATGAAACTAACAAACAGCGCCATAGTTTGGAAATATCTTATTCACCAGAGGTTGACATCGTAATCCCTGAGGAGACAAAGGAGTTTCAAAGGCATTGGAGGGAGTTCATATGCAAGGGGTTGAGAGACAAAGACTATTTGAGGGGCAACATAAATCCATGTCATTACTACACGAGCCTAGGCAAGAGATGACATGGAGGATGTATGGTTATTCATCAAATGATGTTGTTATTGGAGCATTTCAAACTTGTAAGAATAAGTAGTTGAAGCGAACACACTTTGATCCAGTGATTGAGTTTACTTAAGAAAGAGACAGACATGAATTCAAAAGAGGTCCGAATTGCATTCGAGAGGAGATAGATCATTTCATGTCATTGCGTTGATTGGAAACAAAGGCTATAACTTGGGTTCGGATTCGAGGTTGAATCCTTTCGAAGAGAGAGGGAATGATGTGGTCCAAGGGGGGTCAAAAATTATTAAGAAGCTTAAGGACTTGGCGTATGTTGATAAGGAGCTAAGATCAAGAATCGAGCAAAGTTCAAGACCTCAAAGACCTATAAAGTCGTCGAATTACTTGATCGAGCTATGGAGTACAAAATTGGTAAGTTAACAAGTCAAATAACAATTTATATCTTGGTCTTGAAGGTGGAATCAAGTTTGGTAAGTTGGATTCAATGTTTTGGAAGATATATGGAAAAACGAGTAGCGTGAATTAAAACGGGCATTACTTTCAGCTCAGATGTCAGATTTTTACCCATGAGTATAATCCAGATAACTTGGTGGACACTACAGTTCACTAGGGAGCCTTCGACTACCCTCAAAGATGAGGACTGCAGACTTAACGAAATTGTGAATACTAGCAAAAAAACCCTCTTATCGAGAAAAAGGATAAAAACAAGGAACCCTTGGCCATTAAGAGGAAAAGGACGGCTGGGTCGTCCAAAAAAGAGCCCACTGTGGCGAACCCCCCGTCTTTGTAGTCCAACATCCTACCGGGGTCAAAAAAAAAAGACAAAATACCCCTAACAATGGTCTAGGTAGCCACTATTTTTGTGGCCCAAAAGGTTATTCTGATGTTAGATTCGTCGAGGAGGAAGATGATACACTCTAATAAGGCAGAAGACTTTTTGGAAGTCAATCTGAATGAGATGATGAGAAAAGTGCTAGAAGCCTTACCTCTTAAAACGGTCTTGGTGGCCGTGGTCTATAACAAGTACTAGACCGATGTGTGGAGAGACCACACATCTTCTTGCAGGGTTGAAAATTTAGTAGCAGCTAATGTTACCTACATTGCTGAGCTTTGAACACAAGTATTCAGCTCGAGGGCTTCGTAAAAGATCTCCAGGCCAAAAAATGTAGATCTAGCCCAAAGGTTGGAAATGACCTAGCACTACAGGGATGCGAAATATACAGAAAGGGTCAAAGTAGAAGAGACTAAGCTAAATAGCGTCAAGGTTGAAAGTAAGCTCGATAAAGCTAAGAGCATGGTAGAACAATTAAAAAAAAAGGTGTATGAAATAGAGTGCCAAGTGGTCACCCTTATGAGGCAATTAGACTATGCCAATGAGAATCATCGCTTGGTAGTAAAGGCATTGGACTACTCGAATAAGGAGAATACAGAGCTAAGACAGCTAATATAGGCTCAGGTAGAGAAGGTTGGGTCTTTGAGAGTCACAACAAAGGCGATTGGAGAGACAAAGGTCCAAAACTTTATAGACAACTTTGATATGACTGAACTCTACGACACCTTTGCCAATTATTGGGCTTCATGGAATGCCCAACTGATTTTGGAGCACCTAAGGGGTCCACCTAACCTTGGATATTTTAGCATTGGAAGAAGAGTTTAGGGGACCTACCGGAGGTCGCCCTCACATTCAAGTTGCTAATGAAGCTCTTGGGGCTCCGGAGGCTCCAGAGAAAGCTGATGACCGGGACTGGGCCATTGTCCCAGTAAATCCTTAGGCTCTCAATGCAATGGCTTCAACCCCAACATATATTTTATTAATGAAATTTCACTTTTTTCATATAATTTTTCAGATGTAACTCCTTGTTTTGTAAGAAATTGAACTAGCTTTATTGTTAACAATCAAGTTTAGACTTCAACAAAATCATTAGGCAGTTATTTCGTGAACTTTATCTATAGATCATATCATGACATCATCCTCAACCGTTCCCATCTACGGGATGCTCTAGAAGCTAAAGAGCCTAAAGTCCTATAACATGCGCCACCAATACGAGCCGAT
>NW_019257974.1:0-1096 GCF_002742605.1 Olea europaea var. sylvestris
AACAGTCAAATTTTAGCCCATTTGGACACAGTCGCGAAAAATGACGAAATTGCCTCCGGCGCGATTTTTGTTTCGTATCAACCAGTCAAATTTTAGCCCATTCCGACACAGTCGAGAAAAATGACGAAATTGCCAACGGTGCGATTTTTATTTCCGATCAATCTGCCAAATTTCAGCCCATTCCGACCCAGTCGAGAAAAATGACGAAATTGCCCCCGGCGCGATTTTTATTTCCGATCAACCTGCCAAATTTAAGCCAATTCCGACACAGTCGAGAAAAATGACGAAATTGCCCCCGGCGCGATTTTTGTTTCCAATCAACAGTCAAATTGTAGCCCATTCAGACACCGTCGAGAAAAATGATGAAATTGCCCCCGGCGCGATTTTTGTTTTCGATCAACCTGTCAAATTTTAGCCCATTCCTAAACAGTCGCGAAAAATGACGAAATTGCCTCCGGCGCTGTTTTTTTGTTTTCGATCAACCGGTCAAATTTTAGCCCATTCCTATACAGTCGCGAAAAATTACGAAATTGCCCCAGCGCGATTTTTGTTCCCGATAAACCTGTCAAATTTGAGCCCATTCCGACGCAGTCGCGAAAAATTACGAAATTACCCCCGGCGCGATTTTTGTTCCCGATAAACCTGTCAAATTTGTGCCCATTCCGACGCCAGTCGCGAAAAATGACGAAATTGCCCCTGGCGCGGTTTTTGTTTCCGATCAACCTGCTAAATTTTAGCCCATTCCGACTCAGTCGAGAAAAATGTCGAAATTGCCCCTGGCGCAATTTTTGTTTCCGATCAACCAGTCAAATTTTAGCCCATTCCGACACAGTCGAGAAAAATAACTAAATTGCCACCGGCGCGATTTTTATTTCCGATCTACCTGCCAAATTTCAGCCCATTCCGACACAGTCGAGAAAACTGACGAAATTGCCCCTGGCGCGATTTTTGTTTCCGATCAACCTACCGAATTTTAGTCCATTCTGACACAGTCGCGAAAAATGATGAAATATCCCCCGGCGCGGTTTTTGTTTCCGATCAGCCAGTCAAATTTTAGCCCATTCCGACACAGTCGAGAAAAATGACGAAATTGCCC
>NW_019257975.1:0-1096 GCF_002742605.1 Olea europaea var. sylvestris
TTCCAACAAGACTCTTAAAAAGTGTTGGATTTACTTTTTCACCTTCATCATTCTTTGACAACTTGATTCCGCATTCGACGGGGATGCATACGGGCTTACAGTCCTCCATATTGAATTTCTTTCGCATATCCTTCTTGTGAGATGAAAATGCAGTTCTCCATTTGCTTTACCTCTATCCCAAGATAGTAGGCCATGTGGCCGATATCCGTTATCTCAAATTCTTGAGCCATGACCTTCTTAAACTCAGTGATCATACTTTGATTATTTCCTGTAAATATAAGATCATCTACATACAAACAGACAAGCAAAATATCTCCTTTCTCATTTACCTTTGTATAAAGGGCATACTCGTGAGGGCATTTTGTGAAATTATTTTCTAGAAAATACTTGTCAATTCTACTATTCCATGCCCTTGGAGCCTGTTTCAACCCATATAAAGCCTTTTTTAGTTTCAAGACTTTACCTTCATATCCTTTTACTTTATAGCCCATTGGTTGCTCCACATAAATTTCTTCTTCGAGATAACCATTTAGAAAAGCTGATTTCACGTCCATTTGAAATATCTTCCACTTATTTTGTGCTGCAAGAGAGATAATTAATCTTATGGTTTCTAAACGAGCAACAGGAGCAAATACCTCTTCATAATCAATTCCCGACCGTTGGTTGTAACCTTTGGCAACCAATCTTGCTTTGTATCTTTCTACGTCTCCTTTAGCGTTCTTCTTTGTCTTGTACACCCACTTAACTCCGATTGCTCTCTTTCCTTTGGGAAGAGTTGTGAGCTTCCACGTGTCATTTTTCTCTATAGCCTTAATCTCTTCATCCATAGCATCTCTCCATCTTTTATTTTGCACAGCGTCTTCATACCCTATTGGTTCACAATCGACAAAAAGATAAAAAAGTGTGAGATCATTTTGATTTTCGGTCACCTCATATAGCTCTTGTAGGCTCCTCATCCGTGGTGTCCTTTCCCTTGAACTTTCTCCTTGTGAAGATGATGGAGAAGCATTTCTATGAGTAGGTGATAGAGGTGGACTGATAATCTCTTGCTGCTCTCCATTCTTTTGTTCTTCTTCATAAAAGAATGGTAAGAAGT
>NW_019257976.1:0-1096 GCF_002742605.1 Olea europaea var. sylvestris
TTCGGGCCCACAAGTACTTTTTGGAAATGTAGCGACCGTTTTGGATTGAACTCAAAACTTCGTCGTGACGTATGAGGGATTTCGGCGATTTTTTCAAAGAATGAGCACTTGCATATTTGGAACGCTTGGATAGTCAGCGTACGAAGAATTCAGCGTAACTTCTGCACACAGTGTCCGTTTCGGGCCCATAAGTACTTTTTGGAAATGTAGCGACCGTTTTGGATTGAACTCACAACTTCGTCGTGACGTATGAGGGATTTCGGCAATTTTTCGAAAGAATGAGCACTTGCATATTTGGAGCACTTGGATAGTCGGTGTATGGAGAATTGAGCGTAACTTTTGCAAACGGTGTCCGTTTTGGGTCCATAAGTACTTTTTGGAAATGTAGCGACCGTTTTGGATTGAACTCACAACTTCGTCGTGACGTATGAGGGATTTCGGCAATTTTTCGAAAGAATGAGCACTTGCATATTTGGAACGCTTGGAGAGTCGGCATACGAAGAATTCAGCGTAACTTTTGCACACGGTGTCCGTTTCGGGCCCATAAGTACTTTTTGGAAATATAACAACCGTTTTGGATTGAACTCACAACTTCTTCGTGACGCATGAGGGATTTTAGCAATTTTTCAAAAGAATGAGCACTTGCATATTTGGAGCACTTGGATAGTCGGTGTATGGAGAATTGAGCGTAACTTTTGCACACGGTGTCCGTTTTGGGGCCATAAGTACTTTTTGGAAATGTAGCGACCGTTTTGGATTGAACTCACAACTTCGTCGTGACGTATGTGGGATTTCGGCCATTTTTCGAAAGAATGAGCACTTGCATATTTGGAAGGCTTGGAGAGTCGGCGTACGATGAATTCAGCGTAACTTTTGCACACAGTGTCCGTTTCGGGGCCATAAGTACTTTTTGGAAATGTAGCGACCGTTTTGGATTGAACTTAAGACTTCATCGTGACGCATGAGGGATTTCGGCCATTTTTTTGTAAAAATGAGCACCTGCATATTTGGATCGCTTGGATAGTCAGCGTACGGAGAATTGAGCATAACTTTTGCACACGGTGTCCGTTTCTGGCCCATAAGTACTTTTTGGAAA
>NW_019257977.1:0-1096 GCF_002742605.1 Olea europaea var. sylvestris
TCTTCATTTCTTAAAGACTGGATCTCCTGGAAAGGGGAAAGCAGGAATCTATAGTTTTTTGAATTTTAAAAGGAGATTTAGAAGGGGTTAGTTGTTTGAGAAATTGAGTTCAGCAGTCAAAAGAAGTTCAATATTTTCATTTTAGCTGTTTTCTATATTTGGTCTTGTAAGGATGAGGTGCACGGAGTGGCACAAATACATATACACGTTCCTTGAGTTACAACTATTCATTTTTCCTTTTATTTCCTTCCTTCCTCCCACCTCAATCCACTTGTTCCCTCAGGAATGAAAGGGGTTATAGTTTCACCCTTTACAAGCATTAATCTCATGCCTGTTAAACAGCGTTCTAATTCATCTATCTGCCAGGTTGGTGATGTTGATCGCTTTTTTGGCCGTTTTATCAATATTGTCGTGGACCTGTGTACCTTGGTTCCTCAAACTTATGATTAGTTTGTCATCGCAGGTGTGAATTTCGCTTGTTCTAAAGCTATTGCCATTTAATTGATACGCTGCATATCTACGAACAAGTATGTGCATACCTCTTATGTTTCAGATTTACTTATCCGTGACACATTATTTTCCCTCTGCAGACCAATGAGCTTTATCAGTTGGCTTCGGTGGCATTTTGCCTACTTGTAGCTTGGGTTTGTCTTCTGTCGATTGTTTAAATGTTTACTTCAATGTTAACATTTGTATGCTATATATTATTGATGTGCATTATATTTTGTATTAAGGGATAAAATTTCATATCGAATAAAGATGAAAACATAGATGGATTTATAAGGGATTGGGCTACTCTTTTTAATAGCGTTGACCTTTTATGAGGAATCCTAAGCCTTTACATAGTATCGGAGCTCATTAAACTCTAACGAGTAATTCGATCCGATTAAGACTAAAAAAATGAGCACATGAATTTCAAAATTGGTCCGCTCAAACGAGTCACCATCTTGTGGGGGTATGTTAAGGAATAAAATCCACGTCGAATAAAGATGAAAACATAGACCAATTTATATGGGTTTGAGCTCTCCTCTTAATAATATTGACCTTTTAAGATGGAACCCTAAACCTTTACATTTTGTATTGAATCTTCACTGTT
>NW_019257978.1:0-1096 GCF_002742605.1 Olea europaea var. sylvestris
GATGGGAAAGTCATGTTGAAGCTGTTAAAGCAAATAGACTCCAAGCTCCTGAATTAAGAGAAGCTTTACTTGAAGTTGCTGAAATCGATAATTACAGTGATGTAAGGTGTTTGGCTAGTGTTTTGGTAACCCTTTATGTTGGAAATTTTGAGTTTCTAGTATCTATGATTATATGGTATGAGATTTTGTATGCAACAAACTTGATTGATAAACACTTGCAATCTAATGATATGCTTAAAGACGTTGTTATTGGAGAAGTGAAAGAGCTTATTGCTTCTTCTTTTCTTTTCTTTTTTAATAGAGGAAGACTGGATTAAATGATGTGATAAATATTGTTAAAGAAATTGTCATTGAAAAATGAAAATTAGTCATTTATTTCAAGTAAACATATAATTCCTAGGAAGAAACATTTTGATGGAAATGCTAACAATCACCTAAAGATTCTTTCAAAACAAATTATTTTCTTTATATAGTAAATCAAGCAATATGATCACTTGAACAAAGGTTTGATCAATTTCTTTGGATTTCTTTTGTGATATTGAAGATTTGTTTCAAGAGCGAAAAAATCGTTTATCAAAAAATAAAAATAAAGGCAGCTTTTACTATATTGACTTGTTTAAAAAAATTGAATTGCTTTTTGAATACATTTATTGTTTATAAAATACTTTTGACAATTCGTATTATTGTTGCATAAGAAGTTTTTGCAAATCAAAGTTATTAAAATCTTATTTACAATCGATCATGTTATTTGCCCCGCTGCAATGTATTTGTTTTTATCAATTTGTGTACTACAGATGCATCAATTTGTGTGCCTAAATTTGTGCCAATCATCATGTTTGTAATCATTACATATGCCACCTTCAATTTGCCTAAATTGTTTTCTATTGTCAAGTACATGTTTTCGTATGCCATTAACTTGTCTGTTGACCACACTGTAGAACTATGAAACATTTTAAAATTATATGCCACGTGCATAGTTGTACTTTTATTCTAGAATTTAGTTTATTGAAGCCTAGTCTGATAGCAATTTTTCATTTCAAAAATCAAATTTTTGATAATTATTTTATTATTTCAATCATTATTTTTTACTTCTTCA
>NW_019257979.1:0-1096 GCF_002742605.1 Olea europaea var. sylvestris
ACGCTCAATTCTTCGTACGCCGACTCTCCAAGCGTTCCAAATACGCAAGTGCTCATTCTTTCAAAAAATGGCCGAAAACCCTTTTACGTCATGATGATGTCCTGAGTTCAATCCAAAACGATCGCTACATTTCCATAAAGTACTTATGGGCCCAAAACGGACACCATGTGCATAAGTTACGCGCAATTCTTCCAACGCCGACAATCCAAGCGCTCCAAATATGCAAGTGCTCATTATTTTGAAAAATGGCCGAAGTTCCTCGTACGTCACGATGAAGTCGTGAGTTCAATCTAAATTGGTCGCTACATATCTGAAAAGTGCTTATGTGCCCAAAACGGACGCAGTTTTCAATAGTTACGCTCAATTCTTCGAATGCCGACAATCCAAGCGCTCCAATTATGCAAGTGCTAATTCTTTCGAAAAATGGCCAAAATCTCTCATACGCCATGATGAAGTAGTGAGTTCAATGCAAAACGGTCGCTACATTTCCAAAAAGTACTTATGGGCCGAAAACGGACACCGTGAGCAAAAGTAACGCACAATTCTTCGTACGTCGACTCTCCAAGCGTTCCAAATATGCAAGTGCTCGTTCTTTCAAAAAATGGCCAAAAACCCTTGTACGTCATGCTGATGTCCTGAGTTCAATCCAAAACGATCGCTACATTTCCAAAAAGTACTTATGGGCCCAAAACGGACACCGTGTGCATAAGTTACGCGCAATTCTTCGAACGCCGACAATCCAAGCGCTCCAAATATGCAAGTGCTCATTCTTTTGAAAAATAGCCGAAGTCCCTCGTACGTCACGATGAAGTCGTGAGTTCAATCTAAAACGGTCGCTACATATTTGAAATGTACTTATGTGCCAAAAATGGACGCAGTTTTCAATAGTTACGCTCAATTCTTCGAACGCCGACAATCCAAGTGCTCCAACTATACAAGTGCTAATTCTTTCGAAAAATGGCTGAAATCCCTCGTACGTCACGATGAAGTAGTGAGTTCAATCCAAAACGGTTGCTACATTTCCAAAAAGTACTTATGGGCTGAAAACGGACACCGTGAGCAAAAGTTATGCTCAATTCTTCGTACGTCGACTCTC
>NW_019257980.1:0-1096 GCF_002742605.1 Olea europaea var. sylvestris
AAAAAAACGATAAATGAAAATAAATATAATCAATAAAAAAATAAATTTTAATCATACATGTCTATAGACGGTTAAAGGAAAGAAATATTGAAAAAAAATTGTGAAAGTCTCCCAAAATCTCGTAATTAATCAGAGACAAATTTTAAAATTTTATATGAGTACTTTCTATTTAATAGTTAGTACTCTAGAGACTTTTAAATCTTTAAAAGTCATTAAAATTTGAATACCCTAAAACTTATAGAGATTTCTAAAAAATCTCAATTGATTACACTGTAACTTTTAAAAAAAATTAAAAGTCTATAAAAATCTAAATTAAATACATCGTGATTTTTAGAGACTTCTTAAAAGTTTATAAAAGTCTCAATTGAATGCACCATGACTTTTAGAGACTTCTTAAAAGCTTATAAAAGTCTCAATTGAATGCACCATGACTTTTAGAGAGTCTCAAATGAATATCCCTAAACTTTTTAAATCCCAAACTTTTATTAAAAGTCTCAATTGAATACACCATATTTAAAGTAGACAATAAAAAAATACAAAAAGAAAAAATACATAAATACAAATGTTTACAAAGATAATTTTAAAATTAACAAACTTCTAAAGAAGTTCCAAAAATAATGTGATCACATTTCTGAATTTTGTGACCTGTAACTAAATTAAGTAGATCATAGTCACATATATACAATTTATGGATCGCAGTCACACTAAAATCACAAATCATATAAGATCATAATCACATTCCAAATAATGTACAGGCGCAATCACATTAAGTCATAAATTACACTATTAATAGGTCACAAATCACAAAATTAACTATACACAATCGCAAACTAATTTATTTTAATGATTACAATCACATATTAAGTAATAAGTCACACAGTTAGTTTATTTAATGATTAGTAATCAAACAATTAACTGTTCATGGTCACTATTATTCTCACCAATTGTGCTACACATTCAGGATGAAAAACATGTTTAAAAACAAGGGCGACACATGTCGTCCCGCGATTGGACAGTTTAAAAAAAGAAAACAAGAAATACCAAACCATTTGGCTCCACCTCAATCTGTCTCCTCCTTCCTTGTTTTTAATCCTAA
>NW_019257981.1:0-1096 GCF_002742605.1 Olea europaea var. sylvestris
AGAGTCCGTTGATGATTATCGATACATTTCTTACAAAATACGTGTAGGTGAAACATTCAAATGTTAGACAACTACACAAGGCACGGAATATTCGTTGAGAAAAAGATATTATTATTACCAACGACAATTCTATTGCTGATTACCGTAATTAAAAGTGGAGTACATTTACCAAGAGATAATTCATTTCTGATTACCAATGGATATCATCGGTGGGTAATTTTGTTTTTTAGTAGTGTACTCCCAAAGTCCCATTTTGAAGACCAAGATAAGTGTAGCACTTATCAATGCTCATCACACACGTAGACACTAAGGGTCCGTTTGATTACAAAGATAGAATTTGGGTGGAAAAAAAACGAATTCCATGGAATTGAATTGCTTGGAAATTGTTTTCCTAGAATTGTCAATTTATTGTGTTTGATTAGTATAATTTTCCATATGGAAAATGTTAAAATAAAAGTATTTTTTGGTGTTCGTTTGACTTCATTTTACATGAAAATTATCAATTTAATGGATAAAATTTACTTGCATTGGGGATAGAATTTGTTTCCATTGCCAAAAAAAAAGTCAAGAAAATCAAAATCCATCTATCTTTTCATGTTCATTTGGCTTTGTTTTACATTAGAATTGTCACTTAAAAGGATAGAATTTGTTACAATAATTCTTAGAATTTGTTTAAATTACATTAAAAAAAATTTAAACGTGGAATTGAAATTCCCACCACGCCATTTGGTGGAATTGACTAATGTGACCATAAAATATTGAAAATCAATTCCATTCCAAATTTTGCCAATCAAACACCACAAAATTGGAAAGATGGAATTTAAATTCGATTTTCCATCCAAGGCTATCAAACGGTGCCTAATAGTAAAAAAGCTTTTACTCGGATCTCTATTCTCTTGGCTGAAAACAAACCCCTGGTCCAACCTTTATCTCACTCTAGGGTTTATCGTTTATTCTTGCAAATGTTTTATTTTATTTTATTTTTTTCCAACTAACCACCAAAAGTAAATCAAGATATTTTCATGTTCATAGAATTACGCAACCTTTTCAATGAAACTCTATTATTTTGTCCCATTTTAGAATTCAAGAAAATAAC
>NW_019257982.1:0-1095 GCF_002742605.1 Olea europaea var. sylvestris
TGACGAAATTGCCCCCGTCACGATTTTTGTTTCCCATCAATCAGTCAAATTTTAGCCGATTTCGACACCGTCGCGAAAAATGATGAAATTACCCCCGGCACGATTTTTGTTACCCACCAATCAGTCAAATTTTTGCCGATTCCGACACTGTCGCGAAAAACGACGAAATTGCCCTGGGGCGATTTTTGTTTCCGATAAATCAGTCAAATTTGAGCCCATTCCGAAACTGTCGCAAAAAATGATGAAACTGCCCCTAAGCTATTTTTGTTTCCCATCAATTAGTTAAATTTTAGCCGATTCCGACACCGTCGCGAAAAATGACGAAATTGCTCCCGTCGCGATTTTTGTTTCCCATCAATCAGTCAAATTTTAGCCGATTTCAACACCGTCGCGAAAAATGACGAAAATTGCCCCCGGCGCGATTTTTGTTTCCCACCAATCAGTCAAATTTAAGCCGATTCCGACACCGTCGCGAAAAACGACGAAATAGGCCTTTGCGCGATTTTTGTTTCCGATTAATCAGTCAAATTTGAGCCCATTCCGACACCGTCGCGAAAACGACGAAATTGCCCTCGGCGCGATTTTTATTTCCGATTAATCTGTCAAATTTTAGTCGATTCCGACACCGTTGTGAAAAATGACGAAATTACGCCGACGCGATTTTTGTTTCCGATCAATCTGTCAAATTTGAGCCAAATTCGACACCGTCGCGAAAAATTACGAAATCGCCCCCGGCACGATTTTTGTTTCCCATCAATCAGTCAAATTTTAGCCAATTCCGACACCGTCCCGAAAAATGACGAAATTGCCCCTGCGCGATTTTTGTTTCCCATCGAACAGTCAAATTTTACCCGGTTCCGACACCGTCGAGAAAAATGACGAAATTGCCCCCGGCGATTTTTGTTTCCCACCAATCAGTCAAATTTTAGCCGATTCCGACACCGTCCCGAAAAATGACGAAATTGCCCCTGCGCGATTTTTGTTTCCCATCGAACAGTCAAATTTTAGCCGGTTCCGACACCGTCGAGAAAAATTACGCAATTGCCCCCGGCGCGATTTTTGTTTCCGATCAATCAGTCAAATTTGAGCCGATTC
>NW_019257983.1:0-1095 GCF_002742605.1 Olea europaea var. sylvestris
TCGTGACGTATGAGAGATTTAGGCCATTTTTCGAAAGAGTGAGCCCTTGCATATTTGGAACGCTTGGATTGTCGGCGTACGAACAATTGAGCTTAACTTTTGCACACGGTGTCCATTTTTGGACCATAAGTCCTTTTTGGAAATGTAGCGACCGTTTTGGATTTAACTCACAAGTTCGTCGTGACGTAAGAGGGATTTCGACCATTTTTCAAAAGCGTGAGCACTTGCATATTTGGAACGTTTGGATCATCAGTGTACGAAGAATTGAGCGTAACTTTTGCACACGATGTCCGTTTTGGGCCCGTAAGTACTTTTTGGAAATGTAGCGACCGTTTTGGATTGAACTCACTACTTCGTCGTGACGTATGAGAGATTTTGGCCATTTTTCGAAAGAATGAGCGCTTGTATATTTAGAACGCTTGGAGAGTCAGCGGACGAAGAATTGAGCGTAACTTTTGCACCCGGTGTCCATTTTGGGCCCGTAAGTACTTTTTGGAAATGTAGCGACCGTTTTGGATTGAACTCACTACTTCGTCGTGACGTATGAGAGATTTTGGCCATTTTTCGAAAGAATGAGCGCTTGTATATTTAGAACGCTTGGAGAGTCAGCGGACGAAGAATTGAGCGTAACTTTTGCACCCGGTGTCCATTTTGGGCCCGTAAGTACTTTTTGGAAATGTAGCGACCGTTTTGGATTGAACTCACTACTTCGTCGTGACGTATGAGAGATTTTGGCCATTTTTCGAAAGAATGAGCGCTTGTATATTTAGAACGCTTGGAGAGTCAGCGGACGAAGAATTGAGCGTAACTTTTGCACCCGGTGTCCATTTTGGGCCCGTAAGTACTTTTTGGAAATGTAGCGACCATTTTTGATTGAACTCACCACTTCATCGAGACGTATGAGGGATTTTGTCCATTTTTCGAAAGAATGAGCACTTGAATATTTGGAACGCTTGGATTGTCGGAGTACGAAGAATTGAACGTAACTTTTGCACACGGTGTCCCTTTTGGAACCATAAGTACTTTTTGGAAATGTAGCGACCATTTTGGATTGAACTCACCACTTCGTCGTGACATACGAGGGATTTCAGCCAT
>NW_019257984.1:0-7825 GCF_002742605.1 Olea europaea var. sylvestris
AAAAAAAAATTATCTTACAACGTAAAGGAAAAAAATAAGCGCTAGGCCTAAAATTCTTTTTAAATTCTTTTTCTTTGTATCATAAATAAATTTTCTTTTAAACTTAAAATTCTTTTTAATTTCTTTCTCTTTAATTTTTTTACTCACAAATAACTTTTCACCTCCTATAATTCTATCTTATATTATTAATCAATATTTTTAATTTTACATCATGGATATTTTTTATTATTATTATTAATATTTTTTTACATTATTGTAGATATAGATATGCTAGGTCGGACAAATATATACACTATCCATAGTATTGCATATATAGACATAATATTTCGAATTATTATTTGTTTAAACAAATATAATAGGGAAAATCTAAAAAAAAAAATTGGAGGAGAAGATCTGGCCTCCGTCCATAGAATGCATGGATAATTTTTTTTCATTATTATAGATATAGAAAAGTAAAAAAAAAAAAAACCATATATATCGTTGTAGTTAGTTTATATAGTGTATATATATAAAAACCAAAAAACAAAACGAAGAGTTCGGAGGCCCAAAAAAAAAACTACAAAAAAAAATCGATGTACTCTATACACAGCGTAGTTTTTGCTCCCCACTTGAAAAAAAAATAAAAATTTTTAAATAAATTTTAAAAAATACAAAATAAAAAAATTACAAAAATTTAAAAATGCATATATAAATATTATTTTGTTGCTTCAATCGTAACATTTTGATTGCAATCAAATAATGTGTGAAACGTATGATACTTCAATAATTTCTTTCTCCTCACTTTTATTTTTGGGAAGAGTAAGATCATACTTTTTTTGTAACATATTGTCAATTTCTACAACCCGTGAATCTCTTGTCAAATCTGAAGAAAAGGAAAAAACATAGGAAGTACATATTTTCTAATTTAAATAACTTCTTATGTTTTCAAAATTTACTTTAAATCATTCCTCACATAAAATTTTTACATATCGCTCGCAGGTACTCAAAAAAAAGAAAATCAGGTGTCTATCTACTCTTTCCTGATTACAATAGCTATTTTTTCAACACTAAATTTTACAATTTTAACTTACATCTTGTTTATTGAGATAGACTAAATGTCAATCTTCAATTCTTCTATTAAAAATCGAACACAAATAATGAATTTCTCACCAAACTTCACGATATTGTTCTACAACGACATATATAATATATATTTTTTTTTACATTACATACAAAGTTTATCTTACAGACATGGAACTTCTATTAACAAACTTTCTAACTCGCCTATATTGCAAAATCTACCTTAAAATCTATATTAGGCCTCTACAACGTAAATAATAGAGTTATTCTAACAAAATTTTCATTGTACTATATTGAAACAGAATGGAGGTGCCACATCGTTTCTTCAGAATCATTACTCCTCCACAAAACCATAATACCCGTCTGGTTAGTCACACAAGAGTTTCTCCTCTCACATTTGAATGAATGCATTCTTAATATCTCTCTTATACTTTTTAATGTATATGTATAGATGCTTCCAAGATTTTTTTGTCAACGATTGGAGACACCAACTTGGTGATACAATACGAGTAACTGCATATGATGGTATAATTGTCACAATACGATTGGAAAGAGATAATGGAAGAATATATTTTGCCGATGGATGGGAACAATTTTTTGACCATCATAACTTACAGGATGCTCATGTTTTGGTATTTAAATATAATGGAAACTCCACATTCAATATGACTATATTTGACCATTCTGGATTAGAGGTCACATATGATTCTGATGTTCCCGAAGAATATAACGCTTCACATACAGATAACCCTGCATTTGAAATAACACTAACACCTCATCACAACAGTCATCAAGAAATTGTAAGTGTCATCTTTAACATCTCATTCTACATTCATCTCTTCCACACAAATTTGATTCAAAGATCAATAATTTATTCGTTCATGATTTTCCAGGATATACCAGGACAGTTCTCTAGATATCACCTACCAAGAGGTGTGTGAAGTGTTCAAATCCATGATCCTTTACATCACGACAGGGAGCTTCCTACAAATTTGCGACCAAGTGGTCTAATAAGACGTATGACTATAGATTGGGCAGATTTTTTTAGAGAAAAAGTAATACAAATGGGCGATACATATGTTTTCGAACTTTTGAATAGTAAACCCCCAACGTTCATCGTCTACAAAAAAGATCATGTTGGTGGAAGTTTGACACGTCTATGAGACCTCTTTACTTTCTTCTAATTATTTTCATGTATTTCTATTCTGCTATTTCCACGCCCAATTCTAAATATAATTTTAAAAAAATACAAAATAAAAAATTTAAAAAATATATATATATAAATATTATTTCGTTAAAATTGAAACACACACACACACACACACACATATATATATATAAACTTTGTCTCCATGCACGGAGACAGTGTCTTCGTGCACGGAGGCTCTGACAAATTTTTTTTTTCTTTTCCCCTCCGTGCACGGAGAGATGACTTTTTTTTTTTTTTTACTGTGTAGTTTTAGTTATAATTTTTTTTAATTTAAAATTCTCTTTAATTCTTTTCTCTTCAAATTTTTTACTTACAAGTAATATGTTGTAAAAAAAAAATTTGTCGCATATTATCTATATCTTTTTTTTTTAATATAAAAGTAATATTTTTCTTATATCCCTACTATATATATCTATATCGGAGTGGGGAGGAATGTAAATTGCGTGTTTCAGTAAATTTGGAGGTAGTGTACAATAAAATAAAATATATATCAAGCAAATGGCGTCATTTTTGGCCCCCAAATTGAAAAAAAAATGCTACAGTAAAGATGGATCAAGACACTATTGCTTTCTACAGTGCCCTCACATTCCCCTTTCTATATAGTAGGGAAATAAATAACAAGTCCACTCGTCGAATCAAAAGACATAGTCAATCCTGAAATTTGAACACGACCCGAGCTTAGGTATTTAAGGGATTCGAGGTGACCCTGCTTAATTGTCATTTATAGGGAAATCTTTATGGTTAAAGACTTGACTGGTCACTAAATTTACTTTTGCTTCAATTTTGTTATTGATTTTAATTAGTCTCAAATTAATCATTTAGAGCATGTTTGATTGGCATTAAAAATATCACCTAGAAAAAAAATTCTTGTTTTGAGGAAAACAAAAACCTACTCACCCAAAAAAAATAAAAAAAAAAAAATAATAATAAATAAATAAAATCCTTAAAAACCATGAAAATTAGGCATATTTTCAATGAAAAAATAAATATTACACATAAA
The DNA here is from genome assembly GCF_002742605.1 of Olea europaea var. sylvestris. NCBI lineage: Eukaryota > Viridiplantae > Streptophyta > Magnoliopsida > Lamiales > Oleaceae > Olea > Olea europaea. The sequence goes on from NW_019257984.1 coordinate 3,270, forward strand.
TCCCAAACTTTTTTTTATTTTTTCTCTACACATTCTCCATTAATCTACTATTTCAAAATACATTCTTTCAAAATAATGTGTCTCAAACACACACCTAATGTGACATTAAAATGAGAAAAACACTTAAGCGGCACTTGACCCATGTATGAAACAAAGCCTGGGGCAAACAGCAAATTTGCTAAAATGACAATAAAACAGTTGTACCCGCCCCCCACCTATAGGGGGCACCAAGTACAATCAGCAAAACCTTAAAAATGATGTATATTTTGGAGTCTTTTGTCCATCTCGCCAAAGGGCACCTCTTTCATTTTTTTTTATTTTTTTTATTTTTTGAGAAATGTATTTGAAAAATATTTTTTTAAGAATGTGTGATTAAAAAATTAAAAAAAAAAAAGAGCTTAAGTGTTTAATTATTTTATGAAATAATGTGTGATTGAAAATTAATTTTAAAGAAATGAGTTTCGAAAAAAGGTACCAATGTGATGAGAGAAAATATGTGTATCTTCCACCTCTATCAAGCGACCAACCCCTATCTATAGTCAATTTTTGCTCCTGAAGAATCTAATTGACGTACGGTTAAAACGTGGAATAGAAGGGAGAACATGGCTTAATTATCAAAATTCATTGATTCAACAATCAAAACTCGTTGATTCAAGCACGAATGCAAAATAACTTAAATCAATAAAATTGTTGATTCTAAAGAATATTGATATGGTATTGAAAAGAATTGAAATCAAAGTTCTATATTTTCATTCGATTACGATGGCATATTCAATACTTCAAAACATTTGCTAGATGATCAAGGGTCGCAGTCAACAGAATACAAGAAACATAATTTTCGACAGTTATATCAAGGTCTCGTGATGAAGTACTGTGGCTTGCGACTGTATCATCCTCTCCGAGTAAGAGGAAGTTCGTCTCAAATCTTGCTGAAGCTATTCAATTGTTATCTCGTGCAGTCAGTAAATTACGGAGCAAATCAATCTATGCTGTCAAAAAGTGTTCCATCGGCCGAGCATCCACTTTAACCCACGTAGCAAGCGTCAAACAAAATAAAAACGAGCTCTAACGCTGTCCGATAGGCTAACAGTGAGCCATGTATGGTTATTATTTTCACACAATAAACTTGCTAACTTTCCCACCCCTCCTCTAATAAATAGTGGGGCCAGTGGCACCAATTGCTACTATTAGAAAATATAGTAAATTGGCATGTTAAAAATTCGTAAGATTACCTGCTACCATTTAATTTTTGAGATTATATATGATAAAACTTCATTTTTTTCCAGCATCCTCCTATACCAAAATGTAACTCAAATTTCTCTTGAACAAGTTCTACTTTCTGTAATACATATACACAGCCTAAAAATAATAATCCTAATTTCTGTTCGCAAAAACTTGGCATCAATGTTTCTGCTATTTTCCCCATGACATGTCATCCAACTGGGGAACATTACCCATTTCGTCCCACGACAAAACCATGCACGGAATCAGATGGAATTTTCAACAAAGAAGATATAATAATTGGTAAATAGAAGGGGAATTATTCCAAGTTTATCAATGAATTAGAAGCAAGGATAAATTTGTCTAAGAGAAGCTCTTGCTACAGAAAAAGTATTCATTCCAAAGTGCGTAAACATAATTAAACTGACAAAACACTCATACTATAGGTTGATATCAAAGGAACTCTTCAGTTGCCTTCATATTTTGGGTCAGCCATTACATAATGATAAGCAATCACGAGTACAAATATAAATATGCCAAGAAAATTGGCAAAGAAGCCCAGGTCCTGATCGTCAATCATCTGTTGCAGGAAGTGCAAAAACAAGCATGTCAATGTAGTGACTCAAGAGTTCCTATCATTGCTAATCGGAAATTGAGAACAATAGAAGTAGCACATACCGATACCTATGGCACACATTTGCAAATCATAAATGAATTATAGCACAATGGCAACCACTAACTAATATGTAAGTTTTAATGAAGAAAGGCCCCAGTTATGACAGTACAATTGCCACTTAAATGTTTTCGGGGGAAACTGGCCTCTTAAACTCGAAACCATTATTTACCCACTCTCACAACCTTAGATTCTTGAACAATATTTTCAGGAAAAAAAATCACTTTTAATTTGATTGCTTCAAATGCCCATTAACAAAAAGAAAAAGATCATAATATAGGTGATGCAAATCAATGACACTTTGCTGACAAGAGCAAAAATTTTAGTTGTCAAACTCCTCCCTCCCCATCTCAAACAATACACACCATGGTTCGCCCCACTCTATCGTTATTTTATTATTTGAAACGCAGGTCCCTTTCTAAGATTACATCTAAGTTTGAAGCTCGTGGCTCGCCCTCTCCCGTGTTCCCTACAATTCTTGAGATGCAACTCAAGAAACCTCAAAATAATTGGACGAGCAAAAATACTTCGAGTCCATTAAACAGGCCTTAAATTCCCAAGGGACCATAGAACGAAGGATTTTGGGAAAACAGAAAAGGATTTGATAATACCTTTCTCTCAAGAAAGAAACACGGGTAATGAGTACAAGAACATGCAGTTGGCACATAAAAGAGAAAAAGATGCCAACACAAGACACCGAAGAAAATATGAGCAACATTATCCATGTGAAAGGTGGAATATATAGAAATCACATTCAAGTGAATCGAACAATGTGAACTCCACCATAACGTAATCAAAACTTTTCTTTCTTTATAATGCAACTTTTTTTCCAAAGTAGAACCAAAATCATTTACCCAAAACTGTTTTCAGCTTCTTATGCAGTTTTTTTTCAAATGAGCAAGCTACAAACACAGAAGTTATCTCATCAATAAACATCTCTACAAAATAAACGTTACACCCATCATTTTCTTATATTCAAACTCCAGAACCTATTCTTGGAAAATTTTGGTCATCCTAGTTGATCTTCACAAACAAAGAAGAGAGGGATGAAAACTATCAGTGGAACAAATAACCGAACACGTCAAAATTAGTGTCATTTTTTCAAATTTTCTTCCTCGATATTATTTTAAAAGTCTTGGAATTGAATTTATGAAGAGTATCCATGAAGGGGCGGAGCCACCTGAGGTCTAGTTGCCCCCACTGGATTTTGGTCCTGGGAATTTCACCTATTAGGATAGCCAGTTTTTAAGGCAATGGAAAACCATAAACAACCGCATCAAAAATTCAAGAGAAATATTGCTGAAAAAATCACTGCTGCTAAAGAAACATTACCATCGAGAAACAACAATTATGGAAAACTAGAATAAATTATGAGGAGTTGAGTTCAAATTTAATCATTCACAACAAACAAATCGAGTCGATTTCAACATATAAAGCCCTTTTAAACACTAATACAATCCGATAATACCTTTCAATTTTGGTGATGAAGAGGTTGAGTAGAAATCACTGCAACGGTATCGATTGGTGCCCAGGGGGTGATGAATATGTTCCCAAATTTTTGTGTAAATGATGAAGAAAACCTAGACCGTTCTTCCCACTCCGATAAACGGGTACTTTTTAAAATAGCTTTGTCAAACAAACAAATTTTCATTTTGACAATTTTTTTTTTTTATTCAACACATTGGCCTATTGTCATTAAAAAGACAATTCTACATTTATTCATGTTTAATAATTACAAAAGTATATCAATTATTTAAAAGACAATAATACCCTTAATAGTTTAAATAAATTCTGTTACTTTCATACGTAAATTTCAAAATCAGTTTTGGTTTATCAGTTTCTCCAATACAGTAAAAAAGAATTTTTTCCTTCCATCTGCTAAAATATTGAAATCTCCCAAAATTATCAAAGGTTCAAGAAAGAAACAATACTCACAGTCGGTACTGGAAATTGGTAAGTGTAAATAAGTATTTTGAATTTTATTTTAGTTAAGTTTACTGTTTGAATCTGTAAATAATTATTTTGAGAAAGGCAGATGAATTTTACAGTATTTAAACACAGATTTATAATTTTTTTATAGCAAAAATAACAAAAAAATTCATCTCTGTATGCATATATTTTAAAGGAAAAATTTATAGGTGTCTGTAAAATAAATATTTAAACATTATTTCGTTGAAAAAGGGAAAAAATAAAAAATTAGAGCGTAAATTTCAGATGAAACGGACGAAAAAAGCTAGGCCAAATGTTTCCAGCCGGCTGTTCCCAGCCTTTTTTTTTTCTCCTTCAGATTTTAGAATTTATTTGTTCATTAATATATGTTTATTAAAATAAATATTAATGAATATTTAAATACTAATTGAAATAAATATTTTTGAAACAATTAAAATAATCAATGAATTATTTAAAGTATTAAATTAAATTAAATATGAAATGAACAATTTAAAAAATTATATATTAATTCCTTATTTTTAATTTGTGGCAGATATGGCATCAGCATGTGTCCCAATTTGTTACTTTGGTGAATTTCAAATGAATGAAAATGCTCAGTGGGAATGGAAATGGACGAATGAAGGAGATGAGGTTAAAGCAATTTTTATAACAAGGAGTACATCGTTCGCAGAAATGTACAGTGATATACAAAACATGCTTAACGTCGATCCCT
>NW_019257984.1:17359-25185 GCF_002742605.1 Olea europaea var. sylvestris
CCCTTTTTTTTTTTTTTTTTTTTTGAATTTTCTCCACTTTTTTAAGTGTTTGTCATTTTTTTTTTAATTTGTTGTCACTTTTTTTGAATTTGCAACACTTTTTTTAATGTCACCATTTTTTTTTAAAATTTCTATCACTTATTCAAGTGCTTGTTACTTTTTTAAATGTAAAGTTATAGTTGTAAATAAGAACTCTCGCAATAACAAAAGTTATAAATAAGTAATTTATTTAATTTAGCGTCAAAATAATTAAAGTTTTAATTGTAAAACTAAAATATCAATGCATCTAAACATGTTCTTAAAAAAAATTTAGAATAGTTTGTTGGGCCAAAGTTGTCATAAGGTTGGTCTTGAACAGTTGAACACTAAGCGAAAAAATTACCATATTTTTTACTTCAAAATAACTTTTATCATGATTTTCTAAATGGCTCCCATTTTGTGGATATTTATGTAATAACCTTGGAAAGGCTTTTCCCGTGTTGCATAAGGGGTAGTATAGAAATATTTATGCTTTCCATACTTCCCATTCCCTTGTTTCACGGGGTGCCTTTTTTCTTAGCAAAATTACGATCGTGTCAACTGGTTAAGTGAAGCTGCGGTCCTTGACACCTTGAGATGTGTTACTCCATTTTTTGTTTGGGTGCGTTTAATTGAGAATATTTTATTTTATTTTTGAGAAAATTTGTTTTTTCACCCAAAATTTTATTTTTGTATTGTTTGATTGACATTTTTTCAGGAAAATATTTTCATACTTTTGGTCACGTGAATATATTTTTCTCAAAATCAAGGAAAATATTTTTTTCAGGGGAATAGAATTTTATTTTCCAAGGAATTTACTCTCTTTTTTCTCTCTCATCTATAAACTAATAAAAACGGACAAATATAATATTTCTTAAATTGAAAATTAAATTAATCAAACACATTTAATCGATAAATTTTATACAAATAAGTTCTAAATAATTGAATTATTTTAAATTTATTTTTTTCCATATTTGCAATTAAATCCACCCTTATTTTCTTTAGTTGCAAATGTCATCACTCTTGGTATTTAATGTCTCATGATGCAAAAAAAAATAAAATAACCATTTATTGGATTGGGAGCGTTAGTCTAATTGCGGGGTTTGATTGGTGAGGATCGTGACACGTGAACAGTTGATCTGATGGAAAATGACGGTCGACAATAGTTGGAGATGAAATGTTTCCGAGCATCGAAAATCTTATCCACCTTAGATCAGTTACCTATCAGCGGGTGAGAGCTATTGAGTTTAGTAAGCACGGATCACCAATATTAACTGTTGATCAATACATACAATCCAACGGCCCCAAGTTAATCCTCACATCCGGATTCTCCTTTATATATCCACATTATTTCGTTGCATTGCAATTCAATTCAAATTCGTTCTAATTATTTTGGAAGCAAATTCGTCCTGGAAAATGTCTGGAAGAGGAAAGGGCGGCAAGGGTTTGGGAAAGGGCGGAGCAAAACGCCACCGTAAGGTGCTTCGTGATAACATCCAGGGCATTACCAAGCCTGCGATTCGGCGTCTGGCTCGGAGAGGTGGAGTTAAACGTATTAGTGGGCTCATCTACGAAGAGACGCGTGGTGTCCTCAAGATCTTCTTGGAGAATGTTATTCGGGATGCCGTCACATACACCGAGCACGCTCGCCGGAAAACTGTCACTGCAATGGATGTTGTATATGCACTGAAGAGGCAGGGCCGTACACTGTACGGCTTTGGGGGTTAAGCGTTTGGAATGTGCTTGCTTGGTTTCTTAGTTTACTTTGGAAATTAGGGTTTCGTGTAAATGCTTGGTTTAATTGGGATTATCGTGGTATGTGGTCTAAATGAATGTAATGAGCTCTTTTGTATCTTCAATGTGATGGTTGTTTTAACGAAGCGAAGATTTCTGTTCTCTAAATTTTTCGTTTATTTCAATGGAGTGAAATTCCGTTTAAAACTGGTTTTTACTCCCCCTCTGATTTGATATCTGGTTTCAGCTTTGATTGTGCGGTGCCGTTTATTTGATTTGAAGGATCTTTAATGGTTAAGAGGTCTGTTAGTGGTACTGGTAATGCTTTGGGTTGAATTGGAGTCTTTTCCTTCCACGTTCTGTTTCTAGTACAGAGATTTTAAAGTTGATGTATAATTTTTGATAGAACTTCTCATTGAATTAATATTTGTGTAGTGCATTGCGGCTCTGGGCTAGCAATATTGTTCAATTCTCTTGATTATGTCCGATTATGCGCTTGAGGTTTGTTACTTTATGTATTGAGGTTGGGCAGTTTTAAGGCTACTAGATTTCAAATGTATTAACCTTGGTTCTCTTCAATGCATAGCCCATCATTCGTAGCTGATAAAATGGGTTGTGTTTTTAAGGATTGATTGTTGAAGTAGTGAAATGTATTAATCTAGCAATGTGGTAGAACTTGAGCTAACCAGACATGGTATTATGATTTATATATAGAAATTCTGTTGAAGGGTGATGAAAGAATGCTGGAGTGTTCTTTCCCCAGAAAGGAGGCATTTAATGGTTAGACATCTATATCTGATAATTAAATTTGAGTCATCCGACATCGGGTATAGGAAAATTTGTTGATCTGTATCTTAGTTGCCTCTCTAATGCTCCACGGATCATAGATCAATGAGACCTTTACTTCTATTGAAGATCAGAGAGGTTCGGAAAATGTAATTTCTTAGAGTCTGTTTGGAAGTGATTTTGAGAATTGATTTTTTGACCGTTAGAAGAAAGGTGGGGTCCATCTGTGAGAGAATAAGTCAAATATGACGGCTAAAATAGTGAAATAACGATCAAAAAATCAATTTTTTGGGTGAAAAAATCGCTTTCAAATAGGCCCTTATTCAACCCGGCTTAAATTGTATTTTACACCAACATTAAATAGAAGAAGAAAAAGACGGGAAAATTAGTTACAAAAAACTGACTAACTAAACAACCAAACAACTTTTGGTGCCAAACTGATTCCATTGAATCCGATACTCCCTCTCAAGATGGAATGTGTAGACTGATGACAGCCATCTTGGATAGCAAAGGAAACAACGTAGTGGCTGGTAACGGTTTTGTGAAAATGTCAGCAAATTGATGACTAGTTCGAACCGGCAGCAGCTTAATGAACCCTTCATTGATTTTATCTCTCACAAAATGGCAATCTATCTCTCTATGTTTGATCCTTTTGTGAAAAATGGGATTGGTGGCAATGTGAACTGCTGTTTGGTTATCACAGAAGATCAATGCTGGAGCCTTAGATTGTGGAAAATAAGAAGTAATTGTTGTATCCATACAAGTTCATTGGCAATAGAAGCCAAAGCCCTATATTCAGCTTTAGCAGAAGATCGTGATATTGTGTTTTGCTTTTTAGCCTTCCAAGACACCGTAGAATCCTTGAGGAATATACAAAATCCGGTGACGGATTTTTTGGAATCTAAGCTTGATCCCCAATCTGCTCAGCAAAGGCACACAATTGGAGATGATTCAACAGAAAATAAGAGGCCCGGACCTAGTGTTGCTTTAATGTATCGAAGTAGATGATGTACAGCTGTTAAATGAGGTTTTCGCGGTTGAGATACAAATTGGCTGAGTTTATGGACAGCAAATGTAATGTTTGGCCTGATATTGTTAGATAAAGTAAGCGTCCAATGAGCCTCCTGTACATGGAACTATCTTCCAGTGGCTCCTCCTCAAAGGAGTTTAAGCAAGCTTTGGGATCCATAGGCAAACCAGCAGGTTTGCAAGCAAGAAATCCAGTGTCTTCAAACAATTAAAGAGCATAATGTCTTTGAGACAAAAATGCCACATTGTGATCTAGCAATTTCTAAACCAAGAAAATATTTAAGCTTACCAAGATCTTTAAGCTTAAATTGATTTGAAGGAATCAATAACTTGGGAGATCAGAGCCAGCGATGACTATGTCATCAACATATACTAGTAGAGCAACAAAACTACTTCCAGGCCCTTTAGTAAATAAGGAAAGTTAGATTTGGATGGAATCCATGTAATAATAGAGCATGAGAAAACTTTGAAAACCATTGACGTGAGGCTTGCTTCAAGCCATAAATGGATTTATGCAACCTAGAAACCAGACGCTCTCCTTTGCTTGCCAACTGGGATGGGAGGAGTATAACCCAAAGGTAAGTCCATATAAATGTCTTCAAAGAGATCTCCATGTAGGAAAGCATTATTGACATCCAATTGGATGATATGCCATTTGTTGATGGCTGCTATGGCTAGAAGAAGCTTTATTATTACCAATTTTGCAACTGGAGAAAAGGTTTCGATGAAGTCTAAGCCTTTCTGCTGAGTGTACCCTTTAGCCACCAAGCATGCTTTATATCTATCAACACTTCCATCAGAATTATACTTGATTTTGTACACCCACTTGCAGCCTATAGCATGCTTTCCTTTAGGTAGGCAGGTAACAAACCAGGTCTTATTTGAGTCCATTGCAACCAACTCATTATCCATAGCTTCCTTCCAATGATTGTATTTCACAGCTTGGTGATAAAACTGAGGCATGAAGTTTGAGGATATATTGAATAGTAGAGTATTATGAGAGGAAGATAGTTTTGTGTATGGAAGATAATCACTTAAAGGATAAGGGGATGAGGACTTGTGAATAGGGACTGAAGGAGTAGCTAAAAGATTACAGTGGAAATCTTTAGATTACAGTGGAAGTCTTTTAGATATGATGGAGATCTGATGGTTCTAAGTGACCTCCTGATAATTGGGTTAGTAGGAGTGGCAGATTGGATGGTAATTTGGCCCGAGTTTGGAGAGTTATTAGGAATTGAATCTTTGGCGAAATCGTGAGTGGGTATATCAGATGCAGGTTTAGGCAAAAGAAGAGTTTTGGAAAATTGTCAATTATATTGTGAGTATGTGAGATAGAATGAAAAATGTGCTCTTGAAAGATCACATCTCTGGCGATGAAAATGGTTTTGGAGACAATATCATATAACCTATATCCTTTGATGCCAGGATGGTAACCAAGAAACACACGGGCCTTTGCTCAAGGATGAAATTTTAGGTGATGAGAGGTAAGAGTTGAGGCAAAACATAAGCATCCAAAGACCTTAAGAAAATGGTAGTTTACCGGGGTATTATAGAGGGTAAGGAAAATGGTGTTTGATTTTGTAAGATTGTTGATGGAGTTCGGTTAATAAGGTAAGATACTGTGAGAATACAGTCTCCCTAGAATTGAATAGGTATTTGTGACTAGAAGAATAGTGCTCTAGCCACATTAAGCAAATGTTGACGCTTTCTTTCAACGACAGAGTTCTGTTCAGGTCTTCCAATGCAAGAAAATTGATGGAGCACACCTTTTGAGTTAAAATAGTCCGTGAAATGCAATTCAGGTGCATTATCAGACTTGAATGCCTTAATAACCTTGTGAAATTGTGTTTCAACCAAACTGAAAAATTTGGGAATGAACATCTGACTTTTGTTTTAAAAAATATACCCAAGTGAATCTAGTACAATCATCAACTAGCATGAGAAAATATTTGTGGCTATCACGTGTTGGAGAGCTATAGGGACCCTATATGTCTCCATGAACCAGATCAAAGGCATTAGATGATAAATGATTATGTGAAGCAAATGGCAACCTTCTTTGTTTAGCAAGTGGACAGACATAACATGGAACATCATGAGTTCTTTTATCACTCTTAAAATGTAACTGATCCTTCAAATGTTCCAATCTTTTGAAGGACAAATGTCCAATTCTACTATGCCAAATGTGAGAATTTACATTGTTCACTACACTGTAAGTAGAATTACAGATAGACTCTGAAAAATTACATCGATCTTTCAATGTGTCAAGTGCTCTATCAATGATGTAAAGACAATCGACTCTCTTACCCCTGCCAATCATCTTCAAGCTGTGTAAGTCCTGGATATCACAATGACTAGTGAAAAATCTGATGCTTACAGTAGAGTCTCTGGTCAAAGCACTAATGGATAAGAGATTAAACTTAAATTCTGGTAAAAATAACACATCCTCAAGTATCAAATCATGAGGAGTTTAACCCTTCCAGCAAAATGTACAGGGATCTTGGTATGATTGGGAAGTGTAATATAAGCATTATGCACTGCCCTCAAGGACTGAAAACATGCATGTCTAAAACAAACATGACTAGTTGCCCCTGAGTCCATCACCCAATGCTTAGGGGAATTCAACATCGAATTAACAGAAATGGATAGGCATGTACCTGACACATGACCTGAATTAGTTCCTTCATCTACCGTTTTAGCAGCTGTGAGATGTCTATTAAGCATACTCATCAGATGTTGGTATTTCTCCGAATTCAAAGTTTGCATAAAATTTTCAACATTGCCTTGAGTTTGATCTAGAACAAAACCAGAAATTTGATTAGCAACAATATTATTTGGGTAAGGATTATAACCTGTTTGTTTGCTTGAACTAGGTCCAGCATGATTGTTCAAGCTATTTTTCTACTTTGTCTTGTATCATGGTGGGTATCCATGGAGTTTATAACATTTATCCACAATGTGTACAGATTGGTCTGTCCTTCTTTTGATTCTTACAACGGAATTGCCTTACAGTTGTCCTCTTTACATCATTCTTGGCATAAAATGCCAATGAATCAATAGATCTAGTAGTCACGTTAACAGAACTTTGATGCTCCTCCTGAGAAATAAGTGAAAAGACTTTATTTATTGGTGGAATTGGATCCATGAGCAACAGTTGTCCCCTCACTTGAGAATAATAGTCATTCAATCCCATTAAGAAAGACATTACATATTCCATATAGCTCAGCCAACTTCTTGTTACCTCCACAACTACACTTTCCTCACGAACACGATGGCCTATAGTTGCTTAACTCTTCCCAAATAGTTTTTAGTTTGGTGAAATAAGCACTATCAGATAGCTCCCCTTGAGTATGATTCATCAGATCATGCCTAAGTTGGAAGATCCTAGGGCCATTCCTTTGTTGAAATCTCTCCTTGAGATCAGTCCAAATGTCATGAGCAGATTCTGAGTATAATAAACTATAATTGCTTTGGTTAGGTCTGCAGTCACTAACTTGCTGAATTTTATATACTTGCCCTAGAAATTAGTTGCCATAAGCCTTCAATAAGCAAAACAAGATTAATTTTTCCTGGGCTCAAATCACATGCTCATGCGAATTCATATTTTTCTTACTAATCTGCTTCTTTTCCGAGTTTATGAAGCAATATCTAGTTAGCTAGCTATCTCCTTTATTGCGAAAAGATAAACAGCTTCTTTTACGATGACTTTGCCTGCGGGCTGAAAATTAATACCTCGTTCATTCTTAGAATATCAAACAATTTTGTGTACCAACACTTAGCCCCTATTTGGTTTGGATAAAAATAAAATTTTTAGGAGTTAAAATTTGAAACATATGGTTGAAAAGTTGATAAAAGTTGTGGATGTGTGATTATAAATGAGTTTTGGAGAAGATGATCGAGAGTTTTAAAGAATTGGGGTCAAGCGGGGGCTTAATTTCACTCATTTATGTTTGTATAAATAGAGAAGAAAAATGGGAAACAGGGGAGACAAGTTTTCATTTTGGTTCATTGGAGGAGATGTTGGGAATTTACTTAAACATGCACAGCGGAAATAAACAGTTTCAATTCTCATTAGGATTCATCTTTATATTTAGATAAGAACTATGATGAGAAATATACCTTTTTCTTGATTTTGCAAACTGTTTTGCGTTATCCCTTTTCCAGCAACTTAAATTAGCTTCCCACGGCTGTCCAATTGTTCAGCCACCAATGAAATTCACACAGAGAATAGACTGCAACTGTTAGAGTTTTTCCTCTTGTGC
>NW_019257984.1:31385-36371 GCF_002742605.1 Olea europaea var. sylvestris
TGTGATGAGAAATATACATTTTTCTGATTTTGCAAACTGCTTTGCGTTATCCCTTTTCCAGCAACTTGAATCTACCTCCCACAGCTGTCCAATTGTCCATCCTCCAATGAAATCCACACAGAGAATAGACTGCAACTGCTAGAATTTTTCTCTTGTGCCAGCAAGAATAATGAAAACAATATGGATCTCAAACCCTAGCCATGTATTTATATAAACCTTAACGGGCTTGGCTCGATCCAATCCAATATTTAATTAATCCATTTAATTAAACCCGGTCCGTGAATTAATTAATCTAATTAATTAATTCAGGGATATAAATAACCAATCCAATTAATTAATTTATCCAACGATTGTTAAATTAATTAATTTGCAATTTGCAATCTTCCAATTTTCTTTTGTGTGCGACCCATTGGGTTCTCGACCACGATACCTAACGACGTGAAATATTGTTTTGATCTAATCAAAACTGATAAATTAAATACCCTTTTAATTTATCACAAATTCATACTCGCCGTCACAGATTGACATCTAGCAATGTATCAGGGCAACACATGTGACGGGAAATGTCACGTGGTATGACAAAAACAAAACTGTTCGTTTACCATGAAACTATAACCCCTTCGTCAATATGATCCGATCAACTACGAGATATGAAAGTGTGTCAATCTCGATTATCGATCATATCTTTCATTCTACTATTAAGTCAATATGAGTCGAAAACTCATTTTCGACTTATATGTATACCTTGGTCAAGAATTTCGCTATTGACTTAATTGAACGAAATGCAGATCACAATCTCTTACTATATAAGAGTGACGAATCCTCTATTGGTCATTCACAACCTTCATATGGTTCTTGACATGCCCGAACGATGTCGTATTAGCGGCCCTTGACAGAGCAACATCCAATACCGTCAAAGCATGACTGTCCTCATACAAGGCACTATGATGACCTCAAATCATAGGACCAATTCCACCACCGAACGTTAGAGATTAACCACTGACACTCAGATAGTTATCCATGTGGAATCTCTTAAGGGGTCTCTAATGTTTTGTTTTATAACAAAATATCCACGTGTTCATTTAAGTGTCACCACACTTTAACTCGTGAGATCAGCTACTTACTTCATAAGTAAGAAATGCCACACGTGATGGTCTATCCGTATTAACGATATCTGTATCTCGTTATTACTTACGACCACGATTTATTCAAGATCCAATCACACGTAATTTGTATCTCACAATCACAACTCCTTGTAATTAACAAATCACTTAAACTTGGATCTTCGGATTTTATTATTTAATATTATTTATCACAAAATTAATTTAAATAAATAATAGATCTTGCCAAAATTAAATGCATTAAATATATTAAAAGTGTTTCCAACCTAAATCGATTGGATCTAGGGTACGACACTTACAAGAGAAAAAGGGATAAAAACCCACATTCCTCACTTATTTTCCTTATTTTACATTTTTTAGCAAGAATTTATGCTAAATATGGAATTGGTGAAGTAGTCTTTCCTCTGAAGTATCATTAGCAATTTGCAGGATATGCCACGGCGAGAGGTATTGGAAGTTACAGAGCTAGTGCTAATGTTGATCTAAGTCCATCTTCGACCACATTCAAGAATCATATGAGCTTCTCCTCCTTAGGAATGTTGTCTCGAATCACAGAAGTCGAGAACGAAAGTGGTGGAGCTAGTGGCCTTGAAGATACGAAGGTCGGAAATAGCAACTATGTCAATTTATCTTATGGTACCGGATTCCCATTTGGTTCTTGGAACGATTCTACGAATTTTGTTAGAAGGGGGTTCGATAATGATGGGAATGCTTTTATGAATAATGAGGTATCATTTTGGAATTGCCAGTTAGTTGCTGGGATTTGTCCGTATTTTCTTTCTACTTTGTTTGATTATTCTGTGTTAATTCGATTTTTTTTTTTTTTTTTAAACTATGCTTACTAGTTTTATTGTTTGACATCAGCATTCAATTTTTTGGTTGCAGTTGCTGACTGAATTTTTTACCTTCTGTGTTCAAGCTGTACATGTATTTTTCAGCAATAAAAAATAACTTCATACTAGGGCTGTGAGCAAAAAATGTAAAATCGAAAAATTGAATTGAAACCGCATTTTAAAAACCGTCGTTTGCTATCACGTGGACCCGATCAACGAAATGGTTTTGACCCAAACCAAAGCGGTCAAAATAGTTTGGTTTAGGTTTGAAAATTTTAATTGTGGCTTAAAATCAAACCGGACCGCCAAAAAATATATAAAAATAAAAAAAATGAAAAAATGAATTTTTTTGAAAATTCATTCAAATATGTAAAATTCAATAGTTCTGTCATTTGTGGGTATTTTGTCAATTCCTAATTTTCTAATACAGATATATTATTATTATTATTATCAAATAATCCTAATATATATTTAATAATTTCAAGATTAACATAATCTATCAAAAGCATTTTTCCTCTTCAAAATTTAGATGAACTCCAGTCGACACTCAACACGGTTTTAAGCTATCGGCACCACACACTTCTTTTTCAGAGTTTTCATGTCTTTTGAAAGTTGAATTGAAATCCATTATATCAAATCGGAGATAAAAAGATCTTAAACTTTCGGTGATAATATTTGCTATAAATAAAGTTTCAGATCAATAATTTTTTGGAGCAAATTAAGGTAAAAATCTGAAATTAAATGTGTTTCGTAACATCATACAAACGTAAACTTGTGTAATTGTTATGTTTAGATATTATAANAGGGGCTTAATTTGTTTTAGATTTATTACTAGTGAGATATAAATATATATTAAATTTAATGAATTAATGACAAAAAGTAGATGAGCAAAAAATTATATGGCGAAATCGGCGGTTTAAAATCAGACCAAACCGTTAGGTTTAGGTTTGAATTTTTTTCAAACCGTTTAAAATGGTTTGGTCTATATTTGAATTTTTCTCAAACAGTTTTAAACGGTTTGGTTTGAAAATCTGTCAAAAACTGGTAAAATCAGATCGCTTACACCCCTACTTCATACTGTCATTTGCAAGTAAAGCATAGCGTTCTAATATATGACAGGATTGAGATTGTAGAGAGTGAAATGTGAATTGTATGATTGTAAGGGAAATGAAATGATAGCATGCTTGCGGTTAGTTTTCTGTCTGAAGTTGTACTCTGAATCTTTTGAATTGTAGGATTAAATTGCTAAACTCTGAGAAAGACACTGGCTTTACTGGTAATTGTTATGTCTTCTGTGCAAAAGTTCACATGACTTGATGTACTATTCTTCAACTATATGTACAAGCGTTTTCCAATTTATTTATATTGGGTAAGCAGGAAGTCTTAAACATAATTAAATCAGTTTCTCCTGTGGAGACTTTAATATTGACGTCTGTAATTTTGGTATCTATTCATTTCACTCCCTTAACTTTTTGCAGATATAGGATTTGAGGAGAACGATGGAAATACTTTTGGTATGTCATATCAAATGTGAAAATCGTGTATCTCTTTGTGGATAGCCTCTTCTTCGTAGTTGAAGCAGCTTGTGTTTTACAAGATTGATTGTATAAAATGTTAGTGAAACGTCTTAAGCTAGTAAAGTGATATAAAATGAACTTGCCTGGTGACCTGCTCTTAGATTATCTTCAAGACATGATATTATGAGTTTTATGATGGATCTAGTTGAAGGGCTGACACAACAATGCTGGACTCGTGTTGGAGAAATCCAACTAGTTTCGTTTTGAGACCTCTGTCATAATTGTTAATCTCTGTAGCATGTACACTTCAATTAGAGTAGCGTGTTCGATACGCGTCGACACCGACATTCCTCACTCTACCATAAACATTTTTCATTCTTTATTTAAAATATTATATATTTTTAACTCAAAATTATTAGTAAATAACAAATAATTACTCATATTTAAAATATATACAAGTATAAAATTAAATTTATATTAGACAAATGAAGATTTTTAAAGAATTTAATCGACGTGTCGCGTCAGTATTTTTTGAAAAATCACGTGTCGGTATGTCCAACACGATGTGTCCGTATCGGCGCATCATTGTTGTTAATATTCTCTGTACATTGTAAGTATTGCAACTTAAAATGGAGGAAATTTTGATTCAGAAAATCCAAAATTTGTTATTTATGTTTTCTTTGTAAGTAACTTAAATTTGGAGTATTGGAATGAATATGTTTCCAACTGTCTCAAGACCATTAATCTATTTGTTTGTTTCTGAAGTGAAGTGCATTTCTGTTTCTTAATTTCATTAAATTCTCTCTTGCGCCTTGATTCTTAAAATTTTGAATTTTTTTCCCTATTATTTGTGTTACTATTTTTAACTGGTGTATGCTGATAATGTTTTGAGATTTCAATTCTGATTATTGTTGATGATTGCTGTTGCGTGCATCTGGATTCTGTTTCCAATTTTTAAATTATGCTGATAAACCAAGCCTTGTTCCTAATAAATTTTAATATTTGCAAATTCTTTTGTACGTCAGTAGCTTGCCATTTGGTTTATTGCTATAATTCCTGGAATAGTTACTTTTATGTTTTTTTCATAAATAGCTTTCATTTTGTTGTGGTGGTATTTGTATATTCCTATCCTTTTTGAAGCGGGACCGTTTATTATCTGGTAGCTTACCTTTGTTCAGATTTTCAGAAGTAATTAATTGCTTTCCTGTTTGTGACAAAATTTTATATTTTAAAGGAAAAAGTTAATCTGAAATCCTGGCTATTCTCTAATTGGTTTGATAGCAGTGCAAATGCTGAAATGCAGATTCTGCTTTGCCATTGGTCAATTGGGATGAGTTATATTTTAGGGAAAATTGCAGCTGAGTCCCCAAATCTTTCAAACAATTGCGAACTTTCCCCTAACCTTTCAATCGTTGCAGCCGTCACTCCAAACCTTTCAAATCATTCCAACCGAGGTCCAAACGGACGGTTTCCATCCAACTTGACGTTTGTTGACCAAAAAAATCAATTTTAACC
>NW_019257984.1:39644-61217 GCF_002742605.1 Olea europaea var. sylvestris
CAAATTGCACTAAATGAAAGTTGAAGGACCTGATATACAATTTCGAGATTTTTTGGTCAACCTTTTTTTTATTTTATTCTTATTTTATGATAGATATGTTTATGAGAATCTCTTTGTTATTTTGTTAGAATGATGAACTAAACAAGTTTATGTTGGAATTTATGTATTAGCTTAACCTATTTTAATGAAGAACTAAATAAAAAAGAGATTCTCATAAACATATCATTACAAACATGAAGAACTAAATGAAAGGAATACAAAAGTTGAGATAAAATCCTTTTAAATACGAATTGTAATTCCTTCAATGTATTCTTCAAGCTTTCCTTAATGATCTCCTTGCTATATCCACTTGATTCCCAAAATAAAACTAAAATTAACAAAAGAAAATAAAACTAAAATAAAAAAATCAAGAAAAAGAGAGAGAGAGACCGAGAGAAAAGTAAGAGTTGGGAAATTTTTTTTACCTACCAAGTTATATTAGTGTATATATGGAATATGTATAAAATATAATATAAAAAAAAAAGATATTATTAGACACAACATAAATATCCTAAAAATATCTAGCATAAAATAAGGATAAAATAAAAAAAAGGTTGACCAAAAAATCTCGAAATTACAGATCAGGTCCTTCAACTTTCATTTAGTGCAATTTGGTCCTCGAAATTTGACTTTTATTACATTTAGGCCCTTCCATAATTGCACTTCAAGTCCTCAGCTTCACAATTTTGTTCAATTTAAGTCCTTTTCCTTCTCTTTTCGCTCGTTATACTTCTTTCCGGGGTTTTAGCCTACAAAAGTAACAATTACACAATTATAAATAGAAATCTACTCAATTTTATCAATAATAAAGTTCCAAAAAGTGCTAAATAAGTGTGTAAAAACACACTTATCACACCCCCAAACTTGAGCTTTTGCTCGTCTCGAGCAAGATTGACTTCTAACATAATCATGCAAATGCAATAATGATCAACATATTAGATACATTGCCATAAATATCATAGAGTTCAAAATTGTATATCAATTCACAGCCATACTTCCAAATAATGCTATAAAAATTAGTTACAACTTATCCCATGTTCAATCAGTGTATGTGTGCATAGCCATTTTCAATCATCATCTAAACTAAGAAAAGACTGTCAAGACAGTAAAATTTCTAAATTAGCACCAACTCGACCCTCAGTGGTCAAATATATTCTTTCCCGCTCATAAGATTCACACTCAAATACAGATATTCCACTTCATTTCCCAAGTGTAAATCTAAAGGTTGCTCTCAAACACTCTTTTCTTTATTGATCAAAAATACTCAACTAGCATGCATTCTTAGATAAAGATAAAGTAACTGAACATGTAGAACCTCGCAAGATAGTATGATCACTCACTCTCAAGTGTATAAGATTGGGTACTGTTTCGCTCAGATCATTCCAATGAAAATGTTCTACCATAAGCTTGCATATTTTCTCAATCGTCACCACTTAGATCACATGCATTACATAAATCTTAAGGTCTTTTCAGGGTTGAAATGTGGCTTAAGGTTAAGGTGTTGAAACATTTGGATAAGTGACTACGAAGCCTCAAATAAATCAGTGGAGTAAAAGATAGTCAACTCAGCTCAACATATACAGGATCTGTACACAACCCTATCTCTCCAATCAATAACTTCTTACTTATCATCAATTCAGCACAATCACCCTTTTTCTTCTTTTAACTCTCAGGAGAACTTATAAATTTAGTCATTCAAAATCAGTCTCCTCCACATATTTTCCCCTGTCAAACAATTTTTTTTTTAAATACACCAACATAGCACCTCAAATGATATTGATACCCCCAAACTTCTTTTCTTTCACACCCAACATTCAATAAAACCAACAACACTCCACTAGCTTTGAGGGCTGGATAAAGATATTGTTTTCTGGAAATGAAAGCTTGTAATATGGGTAAACCAAAGAAAAGGCAAATAGGCTCAAAGGGGTTATCAAAGGAAAGAGTAATTTCATGGTAAGCTATTTGGCTAAAGTGGTAACAAAAATTTCCTTAATCATATTCATGTATACATGTATCAATGTGATCTTGAAAAGAAGCAACGCAAGTTCTAGAGAATCATAATCATGGAATAATGTCACACCAGAAAGAAATGATGAGACTGTAATAAATGTCATTCTATCGGCTCAAAATCTCACTTACTTTTGTGTTCACCCTATTCAGTTACTACATCTTTAATGAAAATAACAAACTAGTTGATTCAACATTTCTCACAGTACAAGGTAAAGTGAAAGAGAATAAGACATAAGTTGATATACTGTTTCAAGTAACTCACAACCTAAGTTCTTACCAATTCAAAATTTTCCAACAAACAGCTATTTCCACATCTAAATGATAATTAATCATGACTATATTCAATGTAACTCAAGATCTCACATAGAATAAGCAATTTTCGAATCGAAATTTTTTACACATAATAGCATATTTGGCACGGACGCATAGCTTATGAATCAATAACAATTTCAATGTCACGCATTTCAAAGTCAGCAAGGCTCACCTAACATGTCGATATAACACACAAAAAAATGTACAAACACAAAAAAAAAAGCCGGCAAGGCTCTAACATCTAGCAAAGCAATAGCCGGCAAGGCTCATCACCCCCAAACTTAATTCACACATTGTCCTCAATGTGTAAATAACAAGCTAAAGTAAAGTGGAATAACGAAACTTCCCTGAATAGCCATTCGTAAAGTGGAACCAATGCATTTGCTGGACTTATGATGAACGTGAGTCACTTGGATCAAAGACTTCTTTGCACATGAATTGGTCCAGAACCTGGGAGATCCAGAAATGGCTGGGATATCAAAAATTTCCTACAAAATAAATATATTAGTTCAACAATATAATAACCAAAAGCATTAAAAGTAAATAAATAAAACAAGAGTTAAAACAGTTGGGCTGCTTCCCAACAAGTGCTTGGTTATAGTCCTTAGCTCGACTATAGGGCATCTTTATTCCGGATCTTTGAAAGGAATGGAGGATTTTTCATTAGCAAAATCACCTCCCAAATATGGTTTCAATCTGTGACCATTTACTTTGAAATTCGCCTTTCCTTCATCAAGAAGGTCAACCGCTCCATGTGGAAATTTTTTTACGATGGTGAAAGGACCCGACCATCTGGAGCGGAGTTTTCCAGGGAATAACTGGAGTCGAGAATTGTACAGAAGAACTTGTTGCCCGACAAAAAACTCCCGCCTCACAATGTGCTGATCATGCTATCTCTTTGTCTTTTCTTTATAGAGACGTGCACTCTCATATGCATCAAGGCGAATTTCGTCAAGTTCATTCAGTTGGAGCAATCTTTTCTCACCGGCCAATTTTTCATCAAAATTCAAGGCTTTGATAGCCCGATAGGCCCGATGTTCGAGTTCGACCGGTAAATGACATGCTTTTCCAAATAGAAGCCGATATAGAGACATACCAATCGCGTTTTAAAAGCAGTCCGATATGCCCACAATGCATCGTCCAACTTCTTGGACCAATCTTTTCTTAATGCATTGACCGTCAACTCGAGAATTCTCTTTAACTCTCGATTAGATATTTCAACTTGGCCACTTGTTTGGGGATGATAGGGAATGGCCACTCGATGATTCACTCCATATTTGGTCAAAAGTGAGTCGAAGAGGCGATTACAGAAATGTTTACCATCATCACTAATGATGGCTCGGGGAGTGCCATAGCGTGAGAAAATATTTTTCTTCAGAAAATATACTACCACCGGAGCATCTTTAGTAGGTAAAGCTACCGCTTCTACCCACTTTGACACGTAGTCTACAACCACCAATATGTATTGATTTGAAAATGAAGACGGAAATGGCCCCATAAAATCAATACCCCAATCATCAAATATCTCCACCTCCAATAAGGAATTCAACGGCATTTCATTACGTTTGGAAATTTTACTAGTCCATTGGCATCGATCACACTTAGAGACAAGTCTATGAGCATCCTTAAATAAGGTGGGCCAATAAAAATCAGATTGAAGGACCTTTGATGCAGTTTTTACAGCACACCATATTGAGAAGAATGACATCGTTCAAGTATTTTCTCCATTTCTTCCTCCGGCACACATCTCCGGATAATTTGATCAGGACCCCGTTTGAATAACAAAGGATCTTCCCAGAAGTAATGCTTCACATTAGCGAAGAACCTCTTCCTTTATTGATAAGAAAGATCTAAGGCTATGATGCCACTAACAAGATAGTTCACATGGTCTGCATACCATGGTGTATGATTGGCTTGTAAAATCTGGATGATTTGCAACAGCTGTTCATCAGGGAACACCTCATTGATTTCACCTTCCAAAACGTCTTCGGGTTGCTCGAGACGAGATAAATGATCAGCAATGACATTTTCAGTTCTCTTTTTATCTCAAATCTCGAGGTCGAACTCCTGCAAGAGGAGTACCCATCCGATCAACCTCGGCTTGGCATCTTTCTTTGCCAACAAATATTTGATGGCCGAGTGGTCAGTGTAGACAATTACTTTGGAACCAATGAGGTATGACCGAAATTTATCAAATGCAAATACTACTGCTAGCATCTCCTTTTCAGTAGTAGGTCAACGTTCGACTGGCGTAATAGATAACATGCAGGACTTTATCTCTCCTCCGCCCCAGAACTGCTCCAACAGCATAATCACTAGCATCGTACATCAGCTCGAATGGAAGATTCCAATTTGGAGCCGCGATGATAGAAGCCGTGATAAGCTTTTCCTTCAGAGCATTGAAAGCATTAAGGCATTCTTGAGAGAAATTAAAGGTTGTGTTCTTTTCAAGCAAGGAACAAAGATGTTTTGTGATTTTTGAAAAGTCTTTAATAAACCTCCTGTAAAAGCCAGCATGTCCGAGAAAACTTCGAATTCCCTTTACTGTAGTTGGTGGAGGAAATTTTTCAATTACTTGAATTTTTGCCTTATCAACCTCTATGCCTTTCAGAGAAATTCGATGGCCAAGAACTATGCCTTCTTTGACCATGAAATGGCACTTTTCCCAATTGAGAACCAAATTGGTCTCTTTACATCGTCTAAGTACCATATCTAAATTGTTAAGGCATCTATTAAATGAGGCACCGAAAACTGAAAAATCATCCATAAAAATCTCAATACTTTTCTCCATCATGTCGGAGAAAATCGCCATCATACACCTTTGGAATGTAGCATGTGCATTGCACAGGCCAAAGGGCATTCTCCTGTACGCAAAAGTACTGTACGGGCATGTAAATGTTGTTTTCTCTTGATCTTCCGAAGCTATTGGAATTTGATTATGGCCCGAATACCCATCAAGAAAACAATAATGTGAATACCCTGCCAACCGCTCTAGCATTTGATCTATGAAAGGAAGAGGGAAGTGATCCTTTCTAGTTGCAGTATTTAGCTTGCGGTAGTCAATACACACTCGCCAACTAGTCACCGGTCTAGTGGGTATGAGTTCGTTGTCCTCATTTTCCACTACTGTTATGCCTCCTTTCTTAGGTACAACTTGACAGGACTTACCCATGGACTATCAGAAATGGGATAGATAATGCCTGCATCAAGTAATTTAACAACTTCCGCTCTCACCACTTTCTTCATATTCGGATTTAACCGCCTTTGATGCTCGACTGATGGCTTAAAGTCATTCTCCATCAGTATTTTGTGCATACAAAATGACGGACTGATTTCCCGAATATCATCTATCGTCTATCCAATTACTTCCTTATGTTCTCGCAAGACTCGAAGTAGCTTCTCTACTTCTAGATCGGTTAAGGAATTGGAGATGATCACAGGAAGTGTGGATGATTCTCCTAAATAGGCGTACCTCAAATGAGGTGAAAGTGTTTTCAAATAAAGCGTATGGGCTTTTTGATGAGATGAAAGAGGTATTGAAGATGTCTTTTCCAACTCCTCATAATATGGTACCCTCTTGAAGGTGCGGAAAGGTGTAGCTTCCAAGTACTTTGTCATACCTTCAACATCGGGGTCACCATCACTTATATCAGAAGAACTTACTAGGCATCTGTCAAGAGTGTCGTCAGAACGCCCATAAAGAGAGTCAGCAACCAAATGATCAATCATATCCACCCGAAAACGGTCATCTGGTTTCGACGGGTACTTTATGGATTTCAAGATGTTAAAAGTGACTTGCTCATCTTGTACCCTTAAAATGAGTTTACCCTCATGTACGTCAATCAAAGCTCGATCGGTAGCAATAAATGGTCGTCCCAGAATGATAGGGATATCATTATCTTCTTCCATGTCAAGTATAATGAAATCAACAGGGAAGATGAACTTATCCACTCTTACCAAGACATCCTCAACCACACCTCGAGGATATTTAATTAACCGATCGGCCAATTGCAATGATACTGTAGTAGTCTTTGCTTCTCCCATTCCCAACTTTTCAAAAATAGACAAGGGCATTAAGTTAATGCTCGCTCCGAGATCACACAAAGTTTTAGTAAAATTAAGATCCCCAATAGCACATGGAATAGTAAAGCTCCCTGGATCTTTGATTTTAGAAGGCAATTTGTTCTAGAGAATGGCGCTACACTCTTCCGTCAACATCGCCGTTTCATGCTCTTTAAGTTTCCTTTTGTTAGAAAGGATATCTTTCATGAACTTCGCATAACTCGGCATTTGAGCCAGAGCATCTGCAAACGGAATGTTAATGTGTAGCTTTTTAAACGCCTCCAAAAACTTACCAAATTGAATATCTAGTTTATGCTTCTGGAGCCTTTGAGGGAAAGGAATAGGAGGTACATAGGCTTTGACTGGAATTGGAGTCTTTGATGTTAATGGCTCCTGTTCATCAGTCTTACCTTCTT
Organism: Olea europaea var. sylvestris; assembly: GCF_002742605.1. Taxonomy (NCBI): domain Eukaryota; kingdom Viridiplantae; phylum Streptophyta; class Magnoliopsida; order Lamiales; family Oleaceae; genus Olea; species Olea europaea. Next base: position 46,487 of record NW_019257984.1, read on the forward strand.
CAACAACCTCTTTAGGTGCTTGCACCACCTCATTTTCAACGATTGGTTCTTTGTCAGCTCGAGCCTTTCGCTGTACTACCGTAGGTTCAGGCAATTGAATCCCACTCCTAGTAATAATGGCCTTTGCATTCTCTCTGGGATTTGTTTCAGTGTCATTGGGTAAAGCCCCTGGAGGCCTTTCAGAGAGAAGTTTTGCAATTTAGCCCACCTGCCTTTCCAAAATTTTCAACGAGGCATCATTGCGTTCTTGGTATTGCAATTGATGATTTGCTTACTTAGCAATGGCCTCTTCCCAACCTTCTTTCTTCTCTTGTGGTTTAGGATTTAACACATTCTGGTTATTCCCAAAAGAGAAGTTAGGGTGATTATGCCATCCAGGGTTATAAGTTTGAGCGTAAGGATTGTACCCAGGGCATTGAAAATTTTGTGTATATGCCAATTGCTCGGTGGATCCCGAACTACTGGCAATCAACGGACATCTTGAACTCAAATGATTAGCTCCGCACATTTCACAGACTGATGGGGATTGGACCATATGAGCTGAATGAGAGCCAGATGACGAAGTAGAAAGTCCTTTTACTTTTCGTGCTAGAAAGTCAATCTTTGATAACATAAGAGAGTATGCTTCACTCTCTCGAGCTCCACTAACTCCCACTTTAGCACGTCTATCTGGCCACATGGCACTCTGTTCACTCATCACCTCAAATAGCTCATACGCCTCTCGGATACTTTTGTTTTGGATTGATCCGTTTGACGATGAGTCAACATTTGAGCGGTGAGAAGGAGTTAACCCGGCGTAGAAGTACTGGACTTGTTGTGCTAAAGTAATCCCATTGTTTGGGCACTTTCTTAGCATGTCCTTGAACCTCTCCCAAGCCTCGTGAAAGGTTTCAGAGTCAAGTTGTTGGAAAGTGGTTATATCGTGCTTTAACTTGGCCACACGAGCAGGTGGGAAAAATTTAGTAGTGAATTTTTGTACCAGCTCCACCCTACTCGTGATACTCCTCGAAGGTAGAGTGTCAATCCACTCTCTTGCCTTATCTTTCAGAGTCTGCACGAATAACCTCATTCTTATAACCTCATCATTCGCACCTTCATATGTGAAATTGCTAACAATTTCCATGAATCTCACGATGTGAGCGTGTGGGTTTTCATCTATTCTACCATAGAATGATAAAGAATTGGAGAATAGATTAATGACATCCTATCGCAGTTGAAAGTTAGGATGTCCATATGACGGGTAAATGATACCCGCTTGGTTCTCAACGACAGGATGGTTCAGAAAATCCCTAAACAACATATCTTCCTCATTGACTACAGGATTTTGAACCCTGCCCGCTTGATTATCAAAATCAGGCGGCACACCATCCCGAGGAGCTTGTTCATGTCGAATAAGAGGGTCCAGATGACCTTCTTGACGCTCCATGTCTCGTTGTTGTCTTTTCAACTCGTTTTGTTCTCTAAGCCTCTTTCAGAAAGTCCCTTCGATTTTAGGATCAAATTCTAGAAGATTGAGATTTCGCGAACGATGCATAAACAATGAACGAGTTAGGAATTTGACAAAAACGAAGACAAAGTAACTTTTGGATTTAAAAGGGGGAATTTAAAACAAAAAGTAAAGTTCGTTAAAGTGATTGACAAATTAACTGGTAATTTAATAAAAACACTCATCGACAACGGCGCCAAAAACTTGATCGGTATTAAATGGCATGTCGCAAGTGCACGGGTGGCGATCAAGTAGTATAATGGACCTTTTAAGTCCCAGTCGATCCCTCAGAGAGTGTTGTTTTCAATTACGAGTGTATTTGTTTCAAATTAACGAAAAAGATACACACATTTAAAAGTTCGATTTTAAAAACTATAAAAAGGCGAAAACTCGATTTTGATTTAAAATACTTAAAAAGTGGAAAAGTTTGATTTTAAAAGATGTTGGGATTTATGATTTCGCTTAACCCTTTTCAAGCCAATTATGTGTCAATGCAAATTACCAAAATATGTGGTTAGACCCGATTTTCCAAAATTAGTTAATAACCTTTGTCGAGCGATATCAACCCTAATTGCTTGGCATTACCATATTTCTATATTGTTCTAAACCAAACAACTGCATTCAATTTTTGTGAAAATAACTCAACGGGTCACATAGGGTAGGTATACATGTCTGGATACCTAAACGCGTATAGTCGAAACCATACAAACCTATGGTATTAATTATTTCGGTCTATTATGTGCAACTATTTTTCAATAATTACACAACTACCTAACCACAACATCTATTGACGTCAAATAAACGTAGTAATCTTAAACATGATAATTAATACACCAATATTTTGATAACAAATGCATATCTAACAACATATAACACGAATTTTTTTTAATGAAAATAGGTTAAGCAAATACATAAATTCCAACATAAACTTGTTTAGTTCATCATTCTAACAAAATAACAAAGAGATTCTCATAAACATATCATTACAAACATGAAGAACTAAATGAAAGGAATACAAAAGTTGAGATAAAACCCTTTTAAATACGAATTGTAATTCTTTCAATGTATTCTTCAAGTTTTCCTTAATGATCTCCTTGCTATATCCACTTGATTCCCAAAATAAAACTAAAATTAACAAAAGAAAATAAAACTAAAAGAAAAAAATCAAGAAAAAGAGAGAGAGAGAGAGACCAAGAGAGAAAGAGAGAAAAGTGAAAGAGTTGGGAAATTTTTTTTACCTACCAAGTTATATTAATATATATATGGAATATGTATAAAATATAATATAAGAAAAAGATATTATTAGACACAACATAAATATCCTACAAATATCTAGCATAAAATAAGGATAAAATAAAAAAAGGTTGACCAAAAAATCTCGAAATTGCAGATCAGGTCCTTCAACTTTCATTTAGTGCAATTTGGTCATCGAAATTTGACTTTTATTACATTTAGGCCCTTCCATAATTGCACTTCAAGTCCTCAGCTTCACAATTTTGTTCAATTTAAGTCATTTTCCTTCTCTTTTCGCTCGTTATACTTCTTTCCGGGGTTTTAGCCTACAAAAGTAACAATTACACAATTATAAATAGAAATCTACTCAATTTTATCAATAATAAAGTCCCAAAAAGTGCTAAATAAGTGCGTAAAAACACACTTATCAATTCCATGAAGCACTAAGGAAAATAGTTTCCTAACTCATTCCTATGATATTAAAGTGCTTTCTGCAGAGTTGTAAGAGGTTAAGATAATCTTTTAATGATTCATATATCTTTATTAAGTCAAGTGGAGTAGGGTAGAATGCTCTTAATAGGAGGTCACCTATGTAAGTGTGAAGTGGGGCCGCTTCAATGAGAATTATTCAAGGCTTGAATTCTCTTAACACTTGCAGAACTAAGAAGGATTCAGGGCCAAAATGAACCAAGTCATGAGAACCATGAACGGTTTAGGGAAGACATTGTGTGAGTATCGTTGTCTTGGCTTACACTAAAGGCTGAATGGTTCAAGACATCACGTTCACCAATTAGCCGAGTAAGTCCGATGATATTTCACTACGAGAGGTTCAAGGGCAGAAGCTACTATCCCCGATGCAATGGCTCTCCGCTCTCTCTCTCTACTTGCATCACATCATAGCATTATATTTGCATACTCGAATTTTCATTTATGTGGAGGATTGTTGGAATTGGTTAAAAATTAACTGAAATTGATTAAGTTTAAAACTGGGAAAATAAAAAGGTGTGACTTCGTGTCAACTTCGATCGAATGTTTGGACTTGATCCGATGGTCAAATTACAAAAGTAAATAGACCAACTTGGATGTGTATTTGTCATTCCAATTCATTCCATATTATTCATTTCATGTTAAGTTACATAAAACACTTCGTAAAAGTGATTATCTTTTACATCAAAATCATTGTTATGGTAGAGAGGGAATTCCATTCGAGTTCGTTGGTCGAAGCCATTTTGAGTATTCCTATGGCTTAACGTGGTCGTTGTATCTTGGGAGATGATTGTCGGAAAATCGTTAGCACCGATGCTGGGCAAATTCATCTTAAAGACCAAGTGTCAAACACTTGGCTCGACCAAAAATTCATCACTTGCATCTTTCTTCCTTCATTTTCTAATTTCTCTTAATTATGGTTTGATTTCAGAAACTAATTATCATTATTTACATGTTTATTCTGCGATGTTTGATTCAAAGAATAACTTGCTTTCGTTCAAGAATCGAAAGAGATGAATCCATATTCATGCATTCAGATTCAGTAACTATTATTGTTTTGCTTCTGAAATTCTATTTCGGTAAGTCGAAATTACATTTTGATTTCACGCAAATAAACGGTATGCTTTTGTGAATATAATATGCACATAATCGTTGAATTTCCCCAACACTAATAATAACGTGAAATGAAAAAAGAAAGCAAGAAAAACACATATTTTAAGTGGTTCGCTATCAATGTAAGAGATTTATCCGCTCAATGTTGATGTAGAATTGTATTATATCGAAAAAGCTATTGTACACTCTCTCTTTTTTGGATATGTACCTTGCTTTATTTTGTAGCTCCTACCAAAAAGGAAAAATCTCATCTAATACCTTTCATTTTGGGAAAAATATTGAGGAGATCTAGTACGTGTAAATTGTATTCCCACACAAAGTGTAACATTCACAGTGGAGATTAGAGATTATAGGGAAACACAAAAGTTCAGCCATCGCCAACTCACTCAATCCTCTTCCCTTCCATCTCCCCTCCACTACATAATAAGCCTTAATTTATAAGAAAAATGAATGGCACCACTAACTTTCCTTTTCCAACACTCAAGTTACGCAAACAAATTTTAATCTTAGTCTCTATTTGGTTTAGATAAAATTGATGGAACGTACCGTTAAAAAAACTGTGGATTCTATGAAAATGTGTGGTTAAAATTTAATTGTTGATTTTCATTTATATTTTAATAAACTTTTTAGGTGAATCAAACATAAACATAATCTTGATAACAATGTACAAGTCCAAACACAAATTGTCTCTCTCCCTCTCTCCATGTGTATGAGTGAGTGAGAGAGAGGAAAAAGTCAAGAAAGTGGGTGGTAGGAGAATATAGAATTGGTTTTGTTTAGAGTGAGAGATGCTTTGAATGGGCATATTTTCAAAAAGCATCTAAGATGTAATCTACCTTTTAATGCGGTGTGCTATGCTTTCCAAGCGTGGTTGTCTTTGTTGGACAATCCACAACCAAATGGCTCCATGCTTTCCTCTCCTCTCCTGTCCCACCATACTTCATGTCCACACTTATTATATTCGCACCCTTCCACACATGTATATTGTATAAGTCTCACATCGGAAAAATAAATAAATATTAACCAAACATGCAAGGCTCTGAATTATTCTTTTTTGAATAAGATCGACCTTTTATAAATAAACATCAATGTCTTAAACCAACAATTTGATTTGACTAAGATTGAAACTAACACACACGAATTTGAGGATTAACGTTCTCAAACTTGCTAATCTTGTGGGGGGTTTGTTAAGGATAAATCCTATATTCATTTGCGATAAATGAGTAAACTGATCCATCTGAGAGTCAAGACTTCGGCTATGACCTTTGAAAATGGAACCTCGGATATTAATAATATTTAAGTGTATTTTGAGAAAAGATTTTAAAGATAATTAAATAATAAATAATTCTTTTTTTTAAAAACACCTAAGAAGTGCGTAGAGGAATGAATCCTTTGCTTTACATCTCATCTAATCTGTCAAGGTTTAAACTTGATTAGGAGTCTTTAATGTTCCCTCCACTCCAAACAATTGGGCATGAAAATAGGCATATTATTTGTATAAAAATCCATAATCAGGGTAGATTTCTTAAATAATTAATTATAATCATCTTACTCTGTCTCTCTGTGCACAAGAAGATCTTTTCAGGTGATAAAAATCATGTCCACTTTTAATTATTTAATTACTAAAACACTAGTGGCCTTATTTTTCTCAATTCATTTATCTAATTACCCTTTTTTTCAATTAATTATTAAGTAGGAAGTATTTAAATATTTATTTTCTTAATTCATAACTACTCAAGTCCAAATGGTGGAAGAATAATTAAATATGTATAGGAATTTTTTATGAATAAAAAGGGATAGTCAAAGTTCGATAGCCGTAGAAGATTTGACTATCGTGATCGAATAAATACCTGTTAAATTATGATAATTTGAAATTTAAAAAAAAATAATTATAATATTTTCTAAAACTATTTATAAAATTATCTTCATATCTTTGAAATTTAGACTGACGTTGATGCATTGAGATTAAATAATTAGCGATTCTTAAGTTCGATATATTTGCATGGTAAAAAAAAAATTTAACGTATTTTTAACAAAACAATTATAATTTAATTACATTAATCTATTTCTCAATTTTCTCAAAATTATTTCAATTAACAAAAATAAATTAAATTACGTTTACAATATATTTGAGATTAATTTTACTAAATTTATTTGTATCATTTCAACTGACTCATTACTTAGATTTGATGACTCTTACTTTTTTGAAAGATTACCTTGAAGTAAAAAATGATTTTATTTTTTTTAAATGTATATTTAAAAATGAATTTGAAAAAGAAAAATGATTTGAAACAAAAGAGAGTAAGGTGATAAAAGAGTAAAAGTGATCAAATGGAAGTGGGAGTGTGCGTGTGATGTGGGGTAGCATCAAGTTTGTAAAGATGGTCTCTGTCCCTTGTATAGGAATAGCTCTCTTTATGGTTCAAACATAGTCATAAATCACGTCAATGAAAAGTATTATTATGGCTTTTTAGTAGGCCCTTTCAAAAATTATAATCTCTTCCCGTGTTTTTTCTATAGGACTTTTCAATGCACTTTAATATGAATGTTCGGCGAAATACGGCCAAACTTATGTATCACGTTTGGCCAAACATGATTTAACATTCGATCATCGTATGTCTGGACGTCTACTTGTAACCTATCTTTGATTTTCGAGTTGTGCAAGAAAAATTTGACAATGTTAGTACATTTCAAAAAATTACCAAAAAAAAAAAAAAAAAAAAAAAAAAAAAAAGGGAAAAAAAAACTACGTATGTGATTTCAAATTAAAAATCATAAAAACATGGGAAAATTGAACTACGTATGTTGAACACAATTACTTTTGGAGATAGAAATTTGTATTAGAAAACCAAAGTTTGCCTTGAGGTTAAGGAGTTAATGTTGAGAGGCTGACAAATATGAGTATTTTATTTATTTAGATAAAAATACTAAGCACCTATTTGGGAGCCATTTTTTAGGAAATTAGTAGAAAAATTCTAATCGTTGAGATGCCAGGCGAGACTCACGATAGAGAGAAACAGTCAAAAAGTGCAGTTGGAATTTGGAATCAACCGTCAAAATTCTCATTTTTTTCCCTTGAAAATGGCTCCCAAACAGGGGCTAAAACTTATTCTCATGTTTGTCACATTTTAAAACATAACTATTTCATTTTCATACTCATTTTTCAATTACATTCACGTAATAAAATATTTTGAATGTAAATTCAAAACTTTTTTCCACTTTTAACCATATAATATTTAAAAAATCAATATTCATATATTCATTTTTTTTTTCAAAATAGTGACTATCAAACAATGTTAATTTGAGAGATTTATAGAGAAAAAAATGAGTTTTGCATCTACAAATTCAGTCATGCTTGGCTGTCAGAATTTTTGGACATCTTGAATGATAGAATGTAACGTTAGACTGTTTAAAAAATAGTCAACATAGTCATTTAATCACTCTTTGTCACAACTTAATCTATCATGCAAGCTGTTAAAAAGAGACCATGCTAGATGTACCTAATTTTTTTTTTTTTTTACTTAATGTTTTACATACACTCACAATAGAAGTGTGGGGACGACATGTTGGAATTATTTTATTCATGCGAAATCTACGTACTTGTGAGAGTAGATAAAACATTTGATAAATCAAATTATATACACTTAGAAGTATCCATCAAAAAAATTCCCACAAAACAGCATTATTCTTAGAAATTGCGTATTATGCACATGAATATACGGCTGGAAACCGACCCCACAAATTCGGTTGTTATCATTATTAGTTTGAATGGTCAAGTTTAGGATCATAGGTTAAACTTCGGATACCCTTTTATTTTTCTCTATTCTGTTAAATAATTGAGTTGATTTTTTATTTTAAAATATAGAAATATTTTAGTATTTTGGGTAAAGTTTTTTTTCGCTAAAAATTTTGTCAAATCTCATTTTTAACTACACATTTAATTGATTTCACAACTTTTTATCCAATTTTCATGCCACATTTCATCATATCCATGATATTTTATCGACTTTCAACAATAGGATTTCATGATACATCAATCAATCGTGACTATAAGGAAAGAGTTTGGTTCAAGCCAGATCACAAGAAAACTTATATGCTACATTGAACGTGATTAATGAAGAAAGAGATGTCATAATTGATCCTTTCTGTTGATCCATTTTTAGAGTTCTTGTACTACCACATTGAAAGTGATCTCGAGTCTCTGACATGAAAACTCTTTGAAGGTTGCCTTCACAAGGTTGTTCATGTTTTATTCTTCATTGCCTTGCGACTTGCGTCTTCTTTAACTAAATATCTATTCATTTATTAATGTTACTTCACTAAGTTTTGAAGCACCAATAAAAGATTTGTTAGACAATACACATTACCTCATTGCTTGTTTGGTAGGAATTTTGTTAATTGATTTTTTGATCGTTAGAAATAAAATAAGTCCTACTTATGATAGAATAATTCAAAAATGATGGCTGAAATAGTAAAATAACAATAAAAAAATTGATGTTAATTGGATTAAAATCTCCACCAAACATGCTTTCAATCTTTGCTTTGATAGTAAAGTTTATCATATATTCATATTCCTTTATGTTAAGGGCATAGGTGTATAATTCGACTGGGATCGTTAGGTTCAAACCGAAAGGTGATGGTTTGACCTTGTTGGTTAGACATACTATCCATTGATGCCGGGTTCAATATGATACAAGAACAAGTATATACTCAATTGAGTATATAGATGGTAATGGAGAAAATACTTAAATGAGAATGTCTTACATTCACATGTGATAATATTGTTCAATCAAATCACAATACATCGAATTTTCACATATACAAAATAAAACACCTCGATGTTCTAGGTAGTAGGACAGAAATAAAGTGGGCGTATGATGCTAAGGTATCATGTTTTGAATGGCTTGAGATTCAACGTTCGTGATTTGTACACATGGTCTTATCGTGTGTGCATATAAGATCATCTTACCAAAGTTTTTATTTATTGTAATAATGACATACACCAATCAACGTTAGAAGAGAGTAATAACACATTTTTTGTTTTGGTTTAACAAACCGTAAAGAACAAATTTGGTTTTTATTTTGAAGTAAGTTTTGAAAGTACTTTTTTTCATTTTCTCTTACAATAGTGGTGAATTTAGATAATTGTTTGAAAAAAAAAAAAAAAAAAAAAAAAAAAAAAAAAGGGGGGGGGGGGGGGGAAAATTTATTATTTACCCGGAGGGAGCGAGGGAAAAGTTCATGATTAGCCATTACTCCTCCACGCGGATACTCGCACGCACAAACTGTAGTAGTGCATGATTAATTGTAAAATGATGCTCAACACTCCCAAGCGTGCAATTCACACGTGTGCAATAATAAACACGAACCAACGGGGACATTCCCGTCATTCTATTCTCTATATAGCTTCTCATCGACTCATACACTTTGCACTCCTCTCCAACTTTCTCTCTCTAAATTTGCTCTGTTGCGCCTTTTTGGTTTCTTATCTGCGGTAAAATCTGAGCCTCTGATCTTTGTTTATTGAGGACAAGCTGTTAAGATCTTGGCTTTTCCTTTTGTTTACTGTAAGTTCTTTCCCTTTTGATCGCTTCAATTTGGTGTGAGCTGCAGTTTTTCTTGGATGATTATTTTTAACTGTTTCTGGGTTTATATTTTATTAGTTACCCGTATATCTGTAATTTTTTGAACCGGAATAATGTATTTATATCTAATTTGTTGAATATGAATTATTTGGTTAATGTTAAAATTGTATTTAGAGAGCGATATATTTAGATGATAGATTAACAAGATGCTAAGCTCTTGCGAGTTTTGCGGTATACAGAACTGGATTGGACTAGACATAACATTATTTTAACTCGTTGTTTTCCTTAGTAATATTTAGTAATGTATAATTCAACTAAATACAAAATTTACTAGATTTGTTTCCTGGAAAAAAAAAATGATATTTTTTGACCTAGTTGAAGTATCCACAATTTGCCGCTAACATTGAAAAGTAAGGATCACATTCGATCATCTTGAGAATAACAAAATAGATTTTATTTGTTGAAAAGTGTAAGACTTATTTAACACTCGGAAAAAATTAGAATGAAATAAAACAAGACTTCCCTTGTTTCAATGATTCACATGTCCTATTGTTCTTTTGATTGAAAGTACATATATTGTATCATTTTCTTTAACTCCTCCATCTGCATTTGAAAAAGTTATCTGAATACTTTGTTAGAAGTTCTAGCAGCCCTTACCTATCAAAAAAGGAAGTTCTAGCAGCCCTTCTCACATTCTTAAATCTTAATTATTTGAGACCATAAGTTGGGTTTGCTTTAATGATCGTGAGTCTGCTTAGTTGTTTGAGTATTCTTTACAAACTACGCTTTTATCTGTTTTGTGGTTTCTGAGGAATTATAGAAGAAAAAGAGGTAAAGGTTTGATGCTTTAGACATATTAGTGTTTATTCGGTTACATTAGACAAATTACTAATGAGCTCTTATATTATTATCTTTTTGCTAAATTAAGAAATCTTACCAATTTGATTTGAAATTAGAGATTGAAATCACGGCATTTGAATAAAGTCCATCTTATTTTCATTCAAAACTGCTACAAGATCGACAATTACATAACTTGGGCTTCTGTTGCTGACCTAAAAACATCTCTTTCCATGTCTTACGAGTAAACTAAAGAAAAGATTGTTTTCATTTTATCCTATAGTCAATGTTAAGAAACTCATGAATGCTGTTTCTTTGAATGGAATCCAAGAGATTTGGTAAGGATTATTGAAATAGTCCTTCATCTCATCATGTTATGAAGTTTCTTTTAGTTTCTCATCATGGTTCTAGATCTAATATACTTCAAAACTTAAACAGGAAAATCAAAGTCATTAGTTGTGGCAAATTGAAGAACAGCATGCGGTGGTATAGTCTCTCCATTGACGTGTTCCAGAAAGTTATCTCTTTGAACTTGTACTGCCATGTGATTCTGTAAAATCTTCTCAATTCAGAAAACTACACCGCTTAGCCACTTACTTTCACATACGCCTAGAATACTCAATTTTATTTCCATATGGGATCTACTCGCTTTGTGGTCATTCCTTGCTACGTACGCTTGATCAGCTGAGCTTTTCTTCTCCTCTGGAATTTCTTGGCATATTCTCCAGTCTTCAGACCTAGACAATTGTGTTATTTGGTCCTCAATTGTGCTTTGTTATAATTTCCTGTTGGGGTTTTGCGGGTTACCTTTGAGCCAAGAGTTTGCCTATAGTTCGGTTTTTTATTACTTTGTTCAGAACGGTGTGGTGTTATTTAATTGAACTGGTTAGGACAAGAAGTTATGGTGTGCCAAGCTGCTAGTCAGACAAGATTTCGGGCATTGAAACATGAGAATGGAATTGCTGGGCGTGCCACCATAATAGTTAGAGTCATAGCATGCTTTCAACCTCTCCAGGATTGCCAGGTTTGTCTAGATGTAAACCCCGTGATTACTGACATTTGATCTTTATGTCATTTATCTTCAAATTCTATATGACGTGCCTGATTTTAAGTATATGGTTGTAGAATTCTAATCTTTTTATTGTTTATTTCAGGCTGAGTATTTCCGTCATTTGCTTAAACCTGTTACGTAGATTGGATTCTTTTCTGGTGTTTTCAAGTTATAAGCTGGATTTTTTTAGTTTTTGTTTGCCTTCAAATATAAAAGTACAACAAACAATCAGCGATTTTGAATACAAGTATTGGTTATCTGGTAAGTCTACAATGTCCTAGTGTTTTTAACTTTTGTACATAGGGTAGCTTATGTATTGGATGCATCTGATTAGTTCATTTTGCCCATCAATAGGTGATTGTTTTGCCTAAATGGAAAAGAACTCTGGAACATGGTTCTATTATGATCAGCAATCACGCAATCAAAATTCCTTGGGCTCCCCAATCCACACGGGGCTGCTGAGTTCTGTGCCCACTTACTTGAATCAGTACCCTGAATATTCTACATTTGAAACTTCTCCACTCTTTCCGGATTCTGGGATGCAACAGTTTAAGGCAAGTGAACCGAATGTCTCTCACAATTGGTTACACTTTCTGCCTTTCAATCAGACCTTTGCTCCCGTATCGAATCCTGTTTTTACAGAGAGATTTCCTACTGCCCCTCTTGAAAATTTCGGGATGAAAGGAAGTCCTGACACAGCCACTAGAACCGCTCAGAAGAAATTTCTAGTTTTTGATCAATCTGGTGGCAGAACAACCTTGATTTACAGTTCTGGGGTTGAAACTCCTGTTCAGTGTATGACTCTTTCAAAGCCAAAGCCTCCTGCCCCGTATGTTTTGAATAAAGAAGAGGCGCGAAATACCAGAGCTCCTTTGGGGCCACTTATGAATGACGTGTACAATGAAAATAACTATAAACATGACAAGAAAAGTGAGATGCATGAAGACACTGAAGAACTGAATGCTTTGCTCTTCTCTGAGGGTGACAGTGAGAGTTCTGATGATGATGAAGAAACGAGCACAGGTCGTTCACCTCCTAGTACGATGACCCATTGTCGTCTACCTGTTTTGGCCGAAGACAGGGATGTGCTTCGTTCTGCTGAGCCAAACAAGAGGCAGAAACTCTTACACGGAGGTTATGATGTGCCACCATATGTGCACACTGCACGCTCTTTGAAAACCTATACAAGCTCTGAATTGGAGGATGATGCAGATTCCAGTTGGGGAAATGCTAATAGTCAAGATTCTAAAGAGTTGGGTACCATATCCGGTAAAAAAAGGTCTAGGAAAGATGAAGTACTCGAAACTGTTAACATTCTGCAGAGGATAGTTCCTGGTGGGAAGGGGAAGGATGCAATTGTCATTATTGATGAAGCAATTCACTACTTGAGGTCCTTGAAGGCAAAAGCTAAGGTTTTAGGGCTAGATACGCTCTGAATATCCACTTTCCTTGCCTCACCAATCAGTGCATGCTTGTTATCTACTATTAGACCATACTAGATGGTACATGAAATAAGATTTCCATTTTGTCCTTAATGTGGTCCACTGTTATTTAATCCTCCCAACCAGACAATACATTGTTGAAGAGTTATGACAGTCAGGATTGTTCATAAAACAGCCAGTAGCAGTACAGTACCTTTGAAACAGCTAGGGCAAAGTGAATTCGGGCCAGATGACACGTGTTTTTATCTTATCATAAGTGGAAATTGGGAAATGGTGTAGAGAAGTAGCTTGAAGAATCTTTGTAGTCTCTCTGTAATGATTTGTGTTGAAATTAAAACCTTTGATTTTGAATTTGATGGTGCGTCTATCCTATCTACAGGGACAAGAAAGATGCTGAACAGAATATGCCTCTTGGAATTAATTAGATACGAGCCGTGTGAATGAGAAGGATTTTATTTTTAGCTTTGTCAGGATCCAGAAAATGGACAAGCTTTTGTTAATGAAAAGAGAACTTAGCTAGGTAGGACCCTGATAATGGTGGGTGCACTAATTTGGCAAGATGGGTCTTCATCCTCCCTCGCTCTTTTCTGTGGACATAGATGGAACCACTATGAGACATGAGATACTGTTCTTGTCTTGTCCCTATTTTTTTAGTATTTTCCTTGTGTCCAGGGGCTCGCGAAGAGAGTAGGATTACGAAGAGCAAAAATGAGGCCTGCAATGATGAAATAATGTGGTGATAGTGATGCCCAATTAAGAAGCTATTATACCCACAATATTCCAGCTACTCCATCGTATTGACGACGTGTAGAAGCTTCGTTGTGTTGCTGTGCCTTTTGCTTTTTCGTCAAATATTGGTTGCAAATTCTCTTCTGAGTTTCAAGATGGTGGGGTAGCTGGAAAATGGACTTTGCAGCCAATATCGACGAATGAGCAAGAAGCGCTGCAACATAGCCGAGTTTCGTGTCAAGAATATGCTTTTGCTGCTATATGACATCCGATTCCAAGTTCTACTTTATTATTAAAACAATACCTTTCAGGTTTAAGGTTTTTTCCTTTTTCTTTTTCCCCATTAATTGGTGTACAATTAAATAAACCGACGTACTTACCACGTTACTACGAGTCGTGTCGCAAAAGTTTTTAAATTTGAAAGTACATAGTCCATGTAATGAAAAGATTTTAGAAATAGGTTATTAATCGGTTTAAAATTTTAATCTCGTTACTGGCACTACGGTGACAATTTCTTCCTTATATTGTCCTGTTTATCTTTGTACACAAGGGTCCTTACCTATCGACTGCCTCTAGCTTTGAACGACTACAAATAAAATTCTGCTGACAAATTTATAACAAATTTGTGATGCATAGCACACTAGCCTTTGGTGCAAAATGTATTCACTTTCCATGTTCTAATCCCGGAAATTGTAGCTATAGAAAGAGAATAAATAATTGCCAAATTCCCCCCTTTTCAAGTATGTAACCTTTGCAGTTCACTTATTAC
>NW_019257984.1:66419-70499 GCF_002742605.1 Olea europaea var. sylvestris
ATATTATTATTTGAACTTCCACTAAGCCCTCCATCATCATAACTATCCCAGCTATCCCAACCCGCACTGTTCCCAGATACCCCATCCCTAACCCCACCACCCAACGGAGGTTTATTGATATAACTACTGCTCTTATTAGCGGATCTGATTGTTTCTTTCACAATAGGGGGATCGCGCCAGGGTTTTCCCTCAGCAAGTGATTGAATCCGGTCTCGATAAACAGATGCAGCATTGGTATTATATTTCGCAACAATATCAGTTTCTTTGGGGATTCCATACTGCAAAATAAATTGATTAAATCTTTCATTTCCGCCGAGCTCCATTTTCTTCAATTGAATCTCGGACCACGAGTCCATCGTCACAGATCGAACAAAGGATATATGAACGCCAAGGCCGCGGTGCTTGCCCGAGCACTCCAGGCACATGAAAACGCCGTAGGAGACGGAAGCCCACTGCGGATTCTTCTGCGAACAATCCACGCAGATCTTGTTCCCCGGCTGCGATTGGAGCTCCCGAAGCCGACGCGAAGCCGCCATTGATAGGTTTTGAAACGGATCTGAGAGATGATCAAATCAAGGGTTGTGTTACTTGTGTATGATTGAAATTGGGGTTGAGTGAATGGAAAATTTTAGAAAAAAGTTGGAGAAATACAGAAGTAGAGAGAGATCGAGAGAGAAAGAGGGGGGGGGAATGGCCGTCACCGTTTAAAACGTTTGCGGTGGATAACGGCTGGAATGCTAGTGAAATGGGTTGTCAGCTAAGCACTTAATCGGGCCTCTTTTGGACAGATAAAATGCCCGATTTGCGATTGCAATCGTTACATTAGAATAATACTATCTAAATTAAACCTCATTTTTCTTCTTTTAAAACAAAATTCTTTTACTTTCATATTTATTTTCAATCACACATTTACACAATATAATATTTTGCACCTAAACCCGAAATTTTTTTTTATATTCGACGCATAGTTTTTATACATTCAGCCCCTAATTAATTTAGCTAAATTCATATTTTTATTAGATTTAAATAAAAAGTTAATAAATGTGTGGTTGAAAGTTCATATAAGTCGTGAATTTCATAAAATAAGTGATTGAAAATGAGGTCAAAAAAAAAATTAGAAAATAAGAGTCAAACAAGGCTAGAATATTGAACTGTGAGCGTGTCTTGAAAGGGAATTGCAAGGTTGCAACCACACAAAGACAAAAGGATAATGTTATTTGTATACCATTTTTCATACATCATACTTGACATTACCATTATAGGCAATAATTGAAGAACTTTGCTATTTGTACACTAATTTTGGCACTTTAGTTAACACTTCCATTGTTGTCAAATGTCAATTAGATGAAAAACTGTTTGAAATTTAACTTATCCAATAGGATAATGACACATGATAAAATGTAAACTAAAACGTACACCATAATGTACGTGTAGCAAAGTTCTTGAATGTGATAGAAAACCTTTTTTTTTTTTTTTAAACTGCCTAATGATATATTGTCACGTGACAAAATGTAAAACTTTGCATACACCAAGCATGATTGGAGGCAAAATCCCAAATAAATCTTGCTAAGAAAAATCTTTCACAATCAAATGAATCGTCAAAAGCTATATAGAAAATTTGAAATCTTGAAAATATGGAAACTCACAGCATTAATGGTACTTCCAAGTTTTGGACAGCGTCACAAGCCCAGGAAATCAGAAAAAGAGTTTAGCAGAGAATATGAACATCTCTTCTGTTATTCGAAGTATGAGTTGGTGAAGA
Organism: Olea europaea var. sylvestris; assembly: GCF_002742605.1. NCBI lineage: Eukaryota > Viridiplantae > Streptophyta > Magnoliopsida > Lamiales > Oleaceae > Olea > Olea europaea. The sequence continues at coordinate 68,182 of NW_019257984.1, forward strand.
GCTTTCAACTAGTACTGTTTCCTTCATCCATAGCCATTGACCAACAGAAAACGCACTCTTTTCTTAGCCATCAGGATAAAAGAGAAGATTCTGAATCTCAAAACAAAGACGTGAATCAAGTTTATGCTCCTTTATTGAACCGTGCCGTGTGTACAGCTCGGCACATAGCACGGTTCACAGCCCCCTCATAGTTGGGGGGCCCACAACAATAAAAATAAGGGCTTATTTTTTCCTCGAGAAAACATTCGAGGAATGATTAACAACCGCAAATGTCTTCAAATAATTCAATATCCATAAGGAAACAGTTCAGATATTCAAATCTCTCTTAACATTCCACGATTCATCAAAAGTTTGATGATACTTCAAACGTTAAGCAAAATCAAGGAAGATGGTGAAAGAAAGTGCCCCTAAAAACATTCAAACCGCACTGCAGCAGCCAAAATCTTCAAAATATCAAAATACATCACAAACTCAACGATCGTGGCCCCTGGAGGATGACCAAGTGGAAGTGGCCTTTGGTGGACCCCCAAATGAAGTTGTTCTATGCTCATCACGCCACCTGTCACCAGCTTGAGACGTTCGGTCGTCTCTCCTGTTAACACTACCACTGGCCCACCGGTCATTTTCAGCAGGTGGGGCACCTTCCGCAGCCATGCGTTTGAACCTGGGCACATATACACCTGGAGTTGGTGCAGCAGCTGGAGCAGTAGCAGCCGGAGGTGCTTCCACTTGACGTGACATGGCAGACGGATCGGTGAGCCGTGATGGCATGGCATTCGATCTCCCCAAAAGCTCCTCTCTCCTCTGCCTTTCTTTCTCCTCCAGTTCCCTCTCACGTTGCCTCTGCTTTTCAGCAATCTCATCCAGCTTTGCTTTACGCTCAGCTTCTTCTTTCTTCCGCCTCTCCATCTCTGCAAATCCAATCGTCCAGAAGCAAATGTTACATTATAGATCATTAATGCAACATATAGTTATAAACAAGAAAAGATCATCAGGAAATATACTCTCATAAACTCAAAATACGACTTTTATCCAAATAATATAAACCAAATACCATAAACCGTTCAACTCTTGAGATATCACAACTTTTAATTTTTAGTCTGCATAATTATAAGAGAACAGGAATTAAGCAAAGGAAGACCGGGGGCTCCAACAATAGGGAAAACTCCAAACCCACTAGATTTCTTGGACAGGTGAAGGGGCGCAGGAAAAAGAAGCATGGATAAGTTACCAGAAACATCTATTTTATCTGATGGTAAAGAACTTACACCAGGCGGAAGAGAATATGCAAATTTTTTGGGTGGAATAATCATAAGCATCAGTGCAGAAGTAAGTATATCCTGAAATACTCAAAAGCGAACAAATATAGAGAACAGGGTAAATTACTCCCAAGTAACGACTAAGAAAGGGGATTGTATGTTTGAAGACCATAGGCAAGTATATCTATATTGGAAGAGAAAGCCTGCACACCAAAATATTCATACGAAAAATTAATGAACGATATAAACAACGGCAAGTCCAGACTTAGATGGGGCAGGAGAAGTCACATCATGCATAGAAATTTCTAGAGCAGCATTGCAGTATTAAGCACATTTCAGTAAATCACGATAGGCATGCTGTTAACCAGAACGAAATCCCTACAATTTTATTTGGAATTCAAACATGAAAAATACCTTCACGCTTCCGTGCTTCTTCCTCTTCACGCAATCTTATTTGTCTCTCCTCCTCACATCTCAGATAATATATAAATTTCCTCTTAGCCTCCCTTTCTTGTTTCCGCAACTGGATGATTTGGTTGGTCCGCTCCTCTCTCTCCATCTCAAGTCTGTTAAATTCAGCCTCCCTACGACTAACCACTCTCTCTTGGAATAAATTCTGTGAAAATAGGTTCATGAAGTTAACTAAGACTTATTGAAGAATGCTACTGTACAAAAAGAACTACACTAAACCCTGTTTGACAGAATTTTTTTGGGGAAAGAATGAGTTTTTGAATAGTAAATTTTTTGAGAATGTGTAGTTAAAAAGTAGGGAAAAGTTTTTGGTTTATATGAAGAATATTTTATTGTAAAAATGTGTGATTGAAAATGAGTACGAGAAAAAAAGAGTTCTGACAGAACGATTGTCAAACAGGGCCTAAGAATTTATTAGATGTAAAATCTAACTGCCAACTTTTTAGAAAGTGCCAGAGTGCATAAAAATGAATAGGAAATATATATGAAATTCAAGTTAGCAATCAGCAAACAACTACTATGAGTCCTCAAATGAAACTAGTAGGATACAATTCTCAAATGCAAGAAATTTATCTAGTTCTTTTCCAA
>NW_019257985.1:0-1095 GCF_002742605.1 Olea europaea var. sylvestris
TTGCTAGTCTAATTCGATTGGAATCGAGCCAATGAAAAGTGGCTTTCAATTTCATGATAACTTCGAGTTTGTTCGTTTTAGGCTAGTTGCCAGTCTAATTCGATTGGAATCGAGCCAATGAAAAATGGTTTTGATTTCAAGATAACTTCGAGTTTGTTCGTTTTTGGCGAATTGCTTGTCTAATTCGATTAGAATCGAGCCAATGAAGCGTGGCTTTCGATTTCATAATAACATTAGGTTTGTTCATTTTTCGCAAGTTGCTACTCTAATTCGATTGGAATCAAGCCAATGAAAGTGGTTTTGATTTCATGATAACTTCGGGTTTGTTCATTTTTGGCGAATTACTACTCTAATTCGATTGGAATCGAGCCAACAAAAAGTGGCTTTCGATTTAGTGATGACTACGAGTTTGTTCATTTTAGGCGAGTTGCTAGTCTAATTCGATTGGAATCGAGCCATCGAAAAGTGGTTTTCGATTTCATGATTACTTCGGGTTTGTTCATTTTAGGTGAGTTGTTAGTCTAATTCGATTGGAATCCCAATGAAAATTGGTTTTGATTTCATGATAACTTCGGGTTTGTTAGTTTTTGGCGAATTGCTAGTCTAATTCGATTGGAATCAAGCCGATGAAAAGTGGTTTTTGATCTTGTGATAACTTCGGGTTTGATCATTTTCGGCAAATTGCTAGTCTAATTCGATTAGAATCGAGCCAATGAAAAATGGTTTTGATTTCATGATAACTTCGGGTTTGTTAGTTTTTGGCAAATTGCTTGTCTAATTCGACTAGAATCGAGCCAATGAAACGTGGCTTTCGATTTCATGATAACATCGGGTTTGTTCGTCTTTGACATATTGCTAGTCCAGTTCGATTGGAATCGAGCCAATGAAAAGAGGTTTTGATTTCATGATAACTTTCGGTTTGTTCATTTTAGGCGAGTTGCTAGTCTAACTCAATTGAAATCGAGGCAATGAAAAGTGGTTTTTGATTTCATGATAACTTCGGGTTTGATCGTTTTCGGCTAATTTGTAGTCTAATTCGATTGGAATCGAGCCAATGACAAGGTTTTTGATTTCAGGGTAACTTCTAGTTTGATC
>NW_019257986.1:0-1095 GCF_002742605.1 Olea europaea var. sylvestris
GGAAGTCTATAGGGGCTTTGTGAAAGCATCCAATATGGCTAAGACCGCCAAAGCGAAGGACAATACCAAATCTAATAACCTTTACTTTCATTATAGAATGAAAGGTCATTGGAAGAAATATTACAAGCTTACATCTACTTTATGAGTTTCTTAAGTATTTGATACCAGATGTGGATCTTATATTTTTACAAATATGGAGAAACTAAATAGAAGTAGACCACTATGAAAGGGAGAAGTTGACCTACACGTTGAACTTGAGCAAAAGTTGTTGCATTGCTTGTAGGAGCATACTTCTTGTCGTTGCATTTTAACTTAGTATTGAAATTAGAGAAAAGTTCCTTTGTAGCCATCATAGTCGGAACAATAAATGAATTTCATGTTTGGACACGAACTATTTTAATGTTAAGAACAATTGTTATTCATGCCTATCTTGATTAAGATTTTTAAAGTATGGTAAGCTGCAAATAACATTTATATTCTGAATACTAAGCATTCTATAATGAGTATAAAATTTAAAAGGTATAAAAGTGATAATCTAAATAATACCTTAATCTGGCATTGTAGACTTGGTCATATAGATGAAATGCAATTCCAATATTACATAGAGATGTATATGTAGAATCAATTGATTTTGAATCATTTGATAAGTGTATAACATCCCTGTTTGGTACAATGACCAAATCCCCTTTTACTTGAAAAGGAATAAGTCTGCATAAATATTGGCATAATACATAGTGATGTATGTGGACCTATGTCAATTAATGTCAGATGAGTTTTCTCTTATGTCATCAATTATCATGTATACTTGATGAAATTCAAGCATGAAGTTCTTGAAGTGTTCAAAGGATTCGAGCTAGAAGTAGAGAAATAAATAGGTAAAGAAATCCTCACATTAATATTGATCGAAGTGAGAATATCTTAAAGATAAAATTTAGATTATTTAAGAGAGAATGAGATTCTCTTACAGTGGACTCCTCCATATACACTGCAGCATAGTGATGTATCTAAAAGTAGAAATCGTTAACTATTAGATATAATGCGATTAATAACAAGTCTTGGAAATCTCTCAAAATTATTTTGGGGCCATGCACTGAT
>NW_019257987.1:0-1095 GCF_002742605.1 Olea europaea var. sylvestris
TTGTCGTTCTTTAAAAAATGGTCGAAAACCTTAATACGTCATTACGAAATCATGAGCTAAACCCAAAACGGTCGCTACATTTCTGAAAAGTACATATGGTCCCAAAAACAGACACTATCTGCAAAAGCTATGCTCAATTCTTCGAACGCCATCAGTCCAAATATGCAGGTGCACGTTCCTCAAAAAATGATTAAAATCCCTCATACGTCACGACGAAGTTGTGAGTTCAATCCAGAAGGGTCGCTACATTTTCGAAAAGTTCTTATGGTCCCAAAACGGACACCGTCTGCAAAAGTTACGATCATTTCTTCGAAGGTCGACAATCCAAGAGTTCCTAATATGCGAGTTGTCGTTCTTTAAAAAATGGTCAAAAACCTTAATACGTCATTACGTAATCGTGAGCTAAACCCAAAACGGTCGCTACATTTTCGAAAAGTACTTATGGTCCCAAAAACGAACACTGTCTACAAAAGCTATGCTCAATTATTCGAACGTCGTCAGTCCAAATATGCAGTTGTACGTTCCTCAAAAAATGGTTAAAATCCCTCATACGTCATGACGAAGTTGTGAGTTCAATCCAGAAGGGTCGCTACATTTCTGAAAAGTACTTATGGTCCCAAAACGGACATCGTCTGCAAAAGTTGCGATCATTTCTTCGGAGGTCGACAATCCAAGAGTTCCAAATATGCGAGTTGTCGTTCTTTAAAAAATGGTCGAAAACCTTAATACGTCATTACGAAATCGTGAGCTAAACCCAAAATGGTCGCTACATTTCCGAAAAGTACATATGGTCCCAAAAACAGACACTATCTGCAAAAGCTATGCTCAATTCTACGAACACCGTCAGTCCAAATATGCAGGTGCACGTCCCTCAAAAAATGGTTAAAATCCCTCATACGTCACGACGAAGTGGTGAGTTCAATCCCGTAGGGTCGCCACATTTCCGAAAAGTACTTATGGTCCCAAAACGGACACCGTCTGCAAAAGTTACGATCATTTCTTGGAAGGTCAGCAATCCAAGAGTTCCTAATATGCGAGTTGTCGTTCTTTAAAAAATGGTCAAAAACCTTAATACGTCATTACGTAATCGTGAGC
>NW_019257988.1:0-1095 GCF_002742605.1 Olea europaea var. sylvestris
TGACAGGTTGATAGAAACAAAAACCGCGCCGGGGGCAATTTCGTCATTTTTCTAGACTCTGTCGGAATTTGCTAAAATTTGACGGGTTGGTCGGAAACAAAAATCGCGCCGGGGGCAATTTCGTCATTTTTCTCGACTGTGTCGGAATTGGCTGAAATTTGACAGGCTTATCGGGAACAAAAATCGCGCCGGGTGTAATTTCGTCATTTTCTGCGACTGTGTCGGAATTGGCTAAAATTTGACTTGTTGATCGGAAACAAATAGCGCGCCGGGGGCAATTTCGTCATTTTTCTCGACTGTGTCGGAATTGGCTGAAATTTGACAGGCTTATCGGGAACAAAAATCGCGCCGGGTGTAATTTCGTCATTTCTCGCCACTGTGTCGGAATTGACTAAAATTTGACTTGTTGATCGAAAAAAAAAGCGCGCTGGGGGCAATTTCGTCATTTTTCTCGACTGTGTTGGAATTGTCTGAAATTTGACAGGTTTATCGGGAACAAAAATCGCGCTGGGTGTAATTTCGTCATTTTTCGCGACAGTGTCGGAATTGGCTGAAATTTGACATGTTGATCGGAAACAAAAATCGTGCCGGGGGCAATTTCGTCATTTTTCTCGACTGTGTCGTAATTGAATGAAATTTGGCAGTTTAATCTGAAATCAAGATCGCGCCTGGGGCAATTTCGTCATTTTTCTCGACTGTGTCGGAATGGGTTCAAATTTGACAGGTTGATCGGAAACAAAAATCGCTCCGGGGGCAATTTCGTCATTTTTCTCGACTGTGTCGGAATTGGCTGAAATTTGACAGGTTGATCGGAAACAAAAATCGCGCGGGGGGCAATTTCGTCATTTTTCTCGACTGTGTCGGAGTGGGCTCAAATTTTACCGGTTGATCGGGAACAAAAATAGCGCCGGATGTAATTTCGTCATTTTTCGCGACTGTGTCGGAATTGGCTAAAATTTGACAGTTTGATCGGAAACAAAAACCTCGTCGGGGGCAATTTCGTCATTTTTCACGACTGTGTCGGAATTGACTGAAATTTGGCAGTTTGATCTGAAATAAAAATCGCGCCGGGGGCAATTTCGTCATTTTTCTCGA
>NW_019257989.1:0-1095 GCF_002742605.1 Olea europaea var. sylvestris
TGTGTCAATAAGGTTTTTACCGAACTTTCCTCTTATACTTCAAACTTTTTTAAATTTTTTCTCAACATAATGAGACTAGGAAAGTACAATTCATTCTGATGTTCTAGAGATTTTTATCTCTAGTATTACATTTGTCACACCCATGTCTTTCATGTCGTAATGCTTCGTAAGCATTTTCCTGGCGTTTAGCACCACTTCGTGACTATTGTCGATCACCAACATATTGTCTACATATAGACGCACAATCACATAGGCATCTGGTGTATTTTTCACATATACACATTTGTCACATTCATTTATTTTGAACTCGTTTGACAACATCATTTTGTTAAACTTTTGGTGTCATTGCTTAGGAGTTTGTTTCAATCCGTATAAGGACTCAACAAGATTACAAACTTTATGGCTTTCACTTGGAGACACCTTCAGGTTACTCCATGTATATCTCTTCTTCTAACTCACCGTTTAGGAATCCCGATTTCACATTCATTTGGTGAATCTCAAGATTATGTATTGTCGCAGTTTGCAATTAGTAACCTTATCGAAGTGATTCTAGTCATGGGTGAGTAGGTAAAGAAGTCAAATCCTTCTTCCTGCTTATGTCTTTTGGCAACCAATCTAGCCTTATATTTGTGAATGGATCCATCAGGTTTTAACCCATTTACACCCTAAAGCTTATTCCTATGTATGAATGAATTTACATTATGGAATTTATCTCACTATTGATAACTTCCTTCCAATGTGGTGCTTCGAGAATAGACATTGATTCTTCAGAAGTCTTTGGGTCATTTTCTACCACACATATTAGAAAATTCGGGCCAAACGTAATGGATGTTCTAGCCCTCTTATACGCCTTGGTTCCTTCTTATTTGAAGACCCATTTGTAGTTACATATGTTCTTTTATTCAACTTACATTTACCTTATTTTTGCAAGGAAACACATTTTCAAAGAATATTACATTCCTTGACTCAATTATGGTACCATCTTGTACATTCAATTTGTGTACGAGGAAATAATATGCACTACTATTATTGGCATATCCAATAAATATACAATCAATCATTTTGGGACCAATCTTTATTTGTTTAGGCTTAGGA
>NW_019257990.1:0-1095 GCF_002742605.1 Olea europaea var. sylvestris
TCGAAATGGGGTAAAATTGGACAGGTTGATCGGAAACAAAAATCGCCCCAAGGGCAATTTAGTCATTTTTCGCGACGGAGTCGAATTGGGCTAAAATTTGACAGGTTTGTCGGAAACAAAAACCGTGCCAGGGGTAATTTCGTCATTTTTCGCGACGGTGTCGGAATGGGCTAAAATTTGACTAGTTGATTGAAAACAAAAATCGTGCCAGGGGTAATTTCGGCATTTTTCGCGACGGTGTCGGAATGGCTAAAATTCGACAGGTAGATCGGACACAAAAATCGCGCCAGGGGTAATTTCGTCATTTTTCGCGACGGTGTCGAAATGGGGTAAAATTGGACAGGTTGATCGGAAACAAAAACTGCCCCAAGGGCAATTTAGTCATTTTTCGCGACGGAGTCGGAATGGGCTAATATTCGACAGGTTGATCGGACACAAAAATCGTGCCAGGGGCAATTTCGTCATTTCTCGCGACGGTGTCGGAATGGGCTAAAATTTGACAGGTTGATCGAAAACAAAAATCGTGCCAGGGGTAATTTCGTCATTTTTCGCGACGGTGTCGGAATGGGCTAAAATTTGACTGGTTGATTGAAAAAAAAAATCGTGCCAGGGGTAATTTCGGCATTTTTCACGACGGTGTCGGAATGGCTAAAATTCGACAGGTAGATCGGACACAAAAATCGCGCCAGGGGTAATTTCGTCATTTTTCGCGACGGTGTCGAAATGGGGTAAAATTGGACAGGTTGATCGGAAACAAAAACTGCCCCAAGGGCAATTTAGTCGTTTTTCGCGACGGAGTCGGATTGGGCTAAAATTTGACAGGTTGATCGGAAACAAAAATCGTGCCAGGGGTAATTTCATCATTTTTCGCGACGGTGTCGGAATGGGCTAAAATTTGACACGTAGATCGGACACAAAAATCGCGCCGGGGGTAGTTTCGTCATTTTTCGCGACGGTGTAGGAATGGGCTAAAATTTGACAGGTTGATCGGAAACAAAAATCGTGCCAGGGAAATTTCGTCATTTTTCGCGACGGTGTCGGAATGGGCTAAAATTCGATAGGTAGATCGGACACAAAAATCGCGCCAGGAGTAAT
>NW_019257991.1:0-1095 GCF_002742605.1 Olea europaea var. sylvestris
GGCCTTGTACTGGATATGGTATCATCAGAACATGTGGTTGGTCCATTCTTGCTTGCTATGTGGTGGATTGCTAATGTAGATTTATAGTTTGAAGTTATATTTTGTAATGGTGTTTAATGGTAGCTTTTGGGACTGCTGATGGTCTTTGTAATCGAGAAATGGTTGATTTTGGATCTTGGAATGAACTTTGTAAGTGTAGAAAGCTTTTCTAACGCTAATTATTAACGGTATTTAATGGTAGCTTGTGGGACTGACTTCTGCAACTACTTGTTCATTATCTTGTCCACCAGCTCTTAGAGCCTTTTCTTCTGGCATATTCATCTGCGAGTGTGATTAAGACCAAAAAGAATATTTTATGAAATTGTTTTGAATATTTTTATAAAAAGGTTCATTATGTTATCATGTTTTATAGTCAATAATCTATTTTGGTTTTCTATTTCGCTTAATCTTAATATTTAAGATTTGTGGGCTACTCATTCTTTTGTTTTTACTGTAACCATAGAAATAAGAAATGGATTTATACTGAAATCAGTTTGCAGGATTGAAAAGACAAGAATGCTTTATAATTTCCTTCTTTCATTATTGCATAATTATAACTGAATTAATTAATTGAAAAGAAGTGAACTGAATTAGACATGTCTAACCTCTTATGCATGCATAGAGTTCAGTCTTTTTGGATATTCCACAGGATTTGGACTTGTATAAATAAATAAAATGACATAAATAGTACTAAATGGAGGTGTCGAAGTTTGATCCAAATTCTGTTGAATTTGTGGATTGGTTAAAGGGGAATTGAAGATATCTAGATATGGACCAAGAAATGTTTTGAGGCGCATTGGCACTAGCTAGCTCGAGCGCCATAGTGCAAAACGATACCTAAACTAGGTGCTTGAGTGCGGCCCATGCAACACCTAAGCATTGCATATGTAGCCAGCTAACCGCTTGCTTGGCTGATCAAGCTCCATGTGACACTGGCTTCCAGCGAGGCCTTCGCTTGAGCGGTAGTGCCATTTGGCCTAGATTTGCTTTCTTTATTTTTCGCATTTACTTTCCATTTATAGGACTATTGTTAGGATTTGATATATATTCTATATA
>NW_019257992.1:0-1095 GCF_002742605.1 Olea europaea var. sylvestris
GGTTGTCTTTCTCCATTTTCTTGTTTATTTGATTCCTCATTTGGTGCCTCTTTATTTTTGTTTTGAATATTCATTTGTTCAAAAGGAGCTTCCAACCCTACGTCGTCATCACTACCTTTCTCTCGATCAAGAGAATTGATTTCATCAAAAGTAACATGCATTGATTCTTCAACAACTAGAGTTCTTTTCTTAAATACTCTATAAGCTTTGCTAGTTGATGAATATCCTAGAAAAGTTCCAACATCAGATTTTGGATCAAACTTTCCCAAATTATCTTTAGTGTTTAAAATAAAGCATTTGCACCTAAAAACTCTAAAGTAACCAATGTTTGGAATTTTATTTTTCCAAAGTTTTTAAGGAGTTTTGCTTTTCTTTTTACTTACATGTACTCTATTTACAATATAGCAAGCGGTATAGACAGTTTTGGCCCAAAAATATTTTGGCATGCTATTTTCATTTAGCATGGTCTTAGCCATTTCTTGCAATGTTCAATTCTTTCTTTCTACTATTCCATTTTGTCGAGGAGTTCTAGGAGCCGAGAAATTATGATTATATCCATTTTCATTGCAAAAGTTATCAAAAAGCAATATTGTCAACTTCTCTACCATGATCACTCATTATAGAAGTGATAGAGTGTCCTTTTTCATTTTGAACCTTTTTACAAAAATGCTTAAAGACATTTGAAGCCTCTTCTTTGAGACTTAAGAATAGAACCCAAGTGAATCTAGAAAAATCATCTACGATGACAAAAGCAAAATGTTTTCCGCCCAGACTTGCGATTCTAGAGGGTCCAAAAAGATCAATATGAAGTAGTTGTAAGGCTTTTGATGTTGAAGAGTGTTGCTTAGTTTTGAAAGAACTTTTTACTTGCTTGCCAAATTGACAAGCATCACAAACTTTATCTTTTTCAAATTTCAAATTTGGCAATCCTTTAACGAAATTTTTTGAATTTTTTGGAAGAAGATCCATGCTAGCATGGCCTAACCTCCTATGCCATAACCATGTATCTTCATTGAGGCTTAGTAAACATTTTTCATCATTTTCAAACTCAATATTTAGGATATAAACATCTTTTACTCGACTAACTATGAACAT
>NW_019257993.1:0-1095 GCF_002742605.1 Olea europaea var. sylvestris
AACTTTTGCACACGGTGTCCGTTTTAGGCCCATAAGTACTTTTTGGAAATGTAGCGACCGTTTTGGATTGAACTCACCATTTCATCATGACGTATGATGGATTTCGACCGTTTTTCGAAAGAATGAGCACTTGCATATTTGGAACGCTAGAATTGTCGTCGTACGAAGAATTGAGCGTGACTTTTGCAAACGACGTCTGTTTTGGGCACATAAGTACTTTTTGGAAATGTAGCGACCGTTTTGGATTGAACTCACCACTTCACCGTGACGTATGAGGGATTTTGGCCATTTTTCAAAATAATGAGCGCTTGTACATTTTGAACGCTTGGAGAGTCGACGGATGAAGAATTAAGCGTAACTTTTGCACACGGTGTCGGTTTTGGGCCCATAAGTACTTTTTGGAAATGTAGCGACCGTTTTAGATTGAACTCACCATTTCGTCGTGGCGTATGAAGGATTTCGACAATTTTTCGAAAGAGTGAGCACTTGTATATTTGGAACGCTTGGATTGTCGGCGTACGAAGAATTGAGCGTGACTTTTGATAACGGCGTCTATTTTGGGCCCATAAGTACTTTTTGGAAATGTAACGACCGCTTTGGATTGAATTCACCACTTCGTCATGACGTACAAGGGATTTTGCCAATTTTTCGAAAGAATGAGCACTTGCATATTTAGAACGCTTGGATTGTCGGCGGACGAAGAGTTGAGCGTAACTTTTGCACACGGTGTCCGTTTTGGGCCCATAAGTACTTTTTGAAAATGTAGCGACCGTTTTGGATTGAACTCACCACTTCGTCGTGACGTATGAGTGATTTCAGCCATTTTTCTAAAGAATGAGCACTTGCATATTTGAAACGCTTGGATTGTTGTTGTACGTAGAATTGAGCGTAACTTTTGCACACGTGTCCGTTTTGGGCCCATAAGTACTTTTTTGGAAATGTAGCGACCGTTTTGGATTGGACACACAACTTCATCGTGACGTACGAGGGATTTTAGCCATTTTTCGAAAGAAATGAGCACTTGCATATTTAGAATGCTTGGAGAGTCGGCGGACGAAGAATTGGGCATAACTTTTGCACACGGTTCCGTTTTGG
>NW_019257994.1:0-1095 GCF_002742605.1 Olea europaea var. sylvestris
ATATTTGGAACGCTTGGAGAGTCGGCGTAAGAAGAATTGAGCGTAACTTTTGCACACGGTGTTCGTTTTGGCCCCATAAGTACTTTTTGGAAATGTAGCGACCCTTTTAGATTGAACTCAAGACTTCGTCGTGACGTATGCGGGATTTCGGCCATTTTTCGAAAGAACAAGCACTTGCATATTTGGAACGCTTGGAGAGTCGGCGTAGCAAGATTTGAGCGTAACTTTTGCACACGGTGTCCGTTTTGGGCCCATAAGTACTTTTTTGAAATGTAGCGACCCTTTTGGATTGAACTCACCGCTTCGTCGTGACGTATGAGGGATTTCGGCCATTTTTCAAAGGAACGAGCACTTGTATATTTGGAACGCTTGGAGAGTCGGCGTAAGAAGAATTGAGCGTAACTTTTGCACACGGTGTTCGTTTTGGGCCCATAAGTACTTTTTCGAAATGTAGCGACCCTTTTGGATTGAACTCACGACTCTCGTCGTGACGTATGTGGGATTTCGGCCATTTTTCGAAAGAACGAGCACTTGCATATTTTGAACGCTTGGAGAGTCGGCGTAACAAGTATTGAGCTTAACTTTTGCACACGGTGTCCGTTTTGGGCCCATAAGTACTTTTTGGAAATGTAGCGACCCTTTTGGATTGAGCTCACAACTTCGTCGTGACATATGAGGGATTTCGGCCATTTTTCGAAAGAACGAGCACTTGCATATTTGGAACGCTTGGAGAGTCGGCGTAAGAAGAATTGAGCGTAACTTTTGCACACGGTGTTCGTTTTGGACCCATAAGTACTTTTTGGAAATGTAGCGACCCTTTTGGATTGAGCTCACAACTTCGTCGTTACGTATGAGAGATTTCGGCCATTTTTGAAAAGAACGAGCACTTGCATATTTGGAACGCTTGGAGAGTCGGCGTAAGAAGAATTGAGCTTAACTTTTGCACTCGGTGTCCGTTTTGGGCCCATAAGTACTTTTCGGAAATGTAGCGACCCTTTTGGATTGAACTTATAGCTTCGCCGTGACGTATGAGGGATTTCGGCCATTTTTCGAAAGAACGAGCACTTGCATATTTGAAACGCTTGGAGAGTCGGC
>NW_019257995.1:0-30851 GCF_002742605.1 Olea europaea var. sylvestris
CATGCTTGTAGTCATTAGCTATCTCTAACATTAACCACTACAAAGGTGGTGTCCCCTTTTCTTATGGCCAAAAATAGTATTGAGAGTTAAAACGCCATCTTAAAGAAATTTAAATCAGCATAAAATTTCGGAGTATTACAGGTAAGGTCCGTACCACATGTACACTATGGAGTATAGTTTAGTTTACACTTTACCACGTGACATTACCCTATGGGACTATTCAAATTTGAAATAGTTTTCCCATCTAATGGACACTTGACAACAATGCAAGTGTCAAACGACTTGTCAAAAGTCAGTGTACAAATAGCAAAGGTCAATCGATAAGAACTTTGCTACATGTATACTATGGTGTTTGCTTTAGTTTACACTTTTCCATGTGACATTACCTGTTTGGACAGTTTAAATTTCAAACAATTTTCCCATTGAAATGACACTTGATAACAATGCAAGTGTTAATCAACGTGTCAAAAATCGATGTACAAATAGCAAAGTTCAATCGGTGAGAACCTTGCTAGATGTACAATAAGGTGGACACTACAGATTACACTTTTGCACATGACATTACCTTGTTAGATAGTTTAAATTTCAAAGTGTTTTATCATCCAATTGACACTCGAAAACAATGCAAGTGTCAAAAAACGTGTTGAAAATTGGTGTACAAATAGCAAAGTTCAATCGATAAGAACCTTGCTACATGTACACTACGGTGTACACTTTAGTTTACACTTTGCCACGTGACATTAACCTGTTTGACAATTTAAATTTTAAGCAACTTTTCCATCCAATTGACACTTGACAACAGTACAAGTGTCAAACAACGTGTTAAAAATCAATGTATAAATAGCAAAGTTCTATTGGTAAGGATCTTGTTACATGTACACTATGGTGTACATTTTAGTTTACACTTTGCCACGTGACTTTACCCTATTGGTAAGTTTAAATTTCAAATAGTATTCCCATCCAATTGACACTTGACAACCATGCAAGTGTCCAACAACGTGTCAAAAATCAGTGCACAACTAACAATGTTCAATTGGTAAGGATCTAGCTACATGTACACTATGGTGTACACTTTAGTTTACACTTTACCACGTGACATTACACTGTTAGACAGTATAAATTTCTAATAGTTTTTCCATCCCATTGACACTTGACAACAATGCAAGTATCAAACAACGTGTAAAAAATCAATGTACATATAGCAATGTTCAATCGGTAAGGACCTAGCCACATGTACACTATGGTGTACACTTTTGTTTACACTTTGCCATGTGACATTACCCCGTTGGACAGTTTAAATTTCCAATAGTTTTTCCATCCAATTGACACTTGACAACAATGCAAGTGTCAAAAAACGTGTCAGAAATTAGTGTACAAATAGCAATGTTCAATCAGTAAGGACCTAGCTACATGTACTCTATGGTGTACTCTTTAGTTTACACTTTGTCACGTGACAAGACACTGTTAGACAGTATAAATTTCAATCAGTTTTTCCATCCAATTGACACTTGACAACAATACAAGTGTCAAACAGTGTGTCAAAAATCAGTGTACAAATAGCAAAGTTCAATCAGTAAGAACCTTGCTACATGTACACTATGGTGTACACTTTGGTTTACACTTTGTCACGTGACATTACCCTATTGGACAGTTTAAATTTCAAATAGTTTTTCCATCCATTTGACACTTGACAACAATGCAAGTGTCAAACAACGTGTTAAAAATCAGTGTACAAATAGCAAAGTTTAATCGGTAAGAACCTTGCTACATGTATACTATGATGTACACTTTAGTTTACACTTTACCACATGACATTTCCCTATTAGACAGTGTAAATTTTGAACAGTTTTCCAATCCAATTGACACTTAACAACAATGCAAGTGTCAAACAACGTGTCAAAAATCAGTGTACAAATGCAAAGTTCATTCGGTAAGAACCTTGCCACATTTACGGACAGTTTAAATTTCAAATAGTTTTTCCATCCAATTGACACTTGACAACAATGCAAGTTTCAAACAATGTGTCAAAAATCTTTGTACAAATAGGAAAGTTCAATTGGTAAGAACCTTACTACATGTACACTACAGTGTACACACTTTAGTTCACACTTTGTCACGTGACATTACCATGTTGGACAGTTTAAAAATCAAACAATTTTTCCATCCAATTGACACTTGACAAAAATACAAGTGCCAAAAAATGGGCCAAAAATCAGTGTACAAATAGCAATGTTCAATTGGTAAGGACCTAGCTACATGTACACTATGGTGTACACATTAGTTTACATTTTACCACGTGACATTACCCTGTTAGATGGTTTAAATTTCGAATAGTTTTCCCATCCAGTTGACACTTGACAACATTGCAACTGTCCAACAGTGTGTCAAAAATCAGTGTACAAATAGCAATGTTCGATTAGTAAGGACCTAGCTATATGTACACTATGGTGTACACATTAGTTTACACTTTGCCACGTGACATCACCCTGTTAGACAGTTTAAATTTCGAACAATTTTTCCATCCAATTGACACTTGAAAACAATGTAAGTGTCAAACAACGTGTCAAAAATCGATTTACAAATAGCAAAGTTCAATCGGTAAGAACATTGCTACATGTAAACTATGGTGAACACTTTAGATAGCACTTTGCAACGTGACATTACCATGTTGGACGGTTTAAAATTCAAACAGTTTTCCCATCCAATTGACACTTGACAACAATGCAAGTGTCCAACAATGTGTCAAAAATCAGTGTACAAATAGCAATTGTCAATCAGTAAGGACCTAGCTATACGTACACTATTGTGTACACTATAGTTTACACTTTGCCACGTGAAATTACCCTGTTAGACAGTATAAATTTTGAACAGTTTTCCCATCCAATTGACACTTGACAACAATGCAAGGGTCAAACAACATGTCAAAAATCAGTGTACAAATAGCAAAGTTCAATCGGTAAGAACCTCGCTACACATACACTATGGTGTACGCTTTAGATATCACTTTGCCACGTGACATTACCATGTTGGAAAGTTTAAATTTCAAATAGTTCTCCCACCCAATTGACACTTGACAACAATACAAGTGTCAAAAATCAGTGTACAAATAACAGTGTTCAATCGGTTAGGACCTAGCTATATGTACACTATGGTGTACACTTTAGTTAACACTTTGCCACATGACATTACCCTGTTAGATAGTATAAATTTCAAACATTTTTCTCATCCAATTGACACATGACAACAATGCAAGTGTCAAACAACGTGTCAAAAATCGGTGTACAAATAGCAAAGTTCAGTCGGTTAGAACCTTGCTACATGTACACTATGGTGTACACTTTAGTTTACACTTTGCCACGTGACATTACCCTGTTTGACAGTTTAAATTTCAAACAGTTTTCCCATCTAATTGACACTTGACAACAATGCAAGTGTCAAACAACGTGTCAAAAATCAGTGTACAAATACCAAAGTTCAATCGGTTAGAACCTTGCTACATGTACACTACGGTGTACACTTTAGTTTACACTATGCCATGTGACATTACCCTGTTTGACAGTTTAAATTTCAAACAGTTTTCCCATCCAATTGACACTTGACAACAATGCAAGTATCAAACAACGTGTCCAAAATTAGTGTACAAATAGGAAAGTTCAATCGGTAAGAACCTTGCTACATGTACACTATGATGTACACTTTAGTTTACACTTTGCCATGTGACATTTCCCTAATAGACTGTAAATTTCGAACAGTTTTCCCATCCAATTGACACTTGACAACAATGCAAGGGTCAAACGACCTATCAAAAATCGGTGTACAAATAGCAAAGTTCAATCGGTAAGATCTTTGCTATATGTACACTATGGTGTATACTTTAGTTTACACTTTACCATGTGACATTACCTTGCTGGACAGTTTAAATTTCAACTAGTTTTCCCATCCAAGTTACCCTACACAACAATGCAAGTGTCAAAAATCAGTGTACAAATAGCAAAGTTCAATCGGTAAGAACCTGGCTACATGTACACTGTGGTGTACACTTTAGTTTACATTTTGACACGTGACATTACACTGTTGGACAGTTTAAATTTCAAATAGTTTTCCCATCAAATTAACACTTGACAATATGTAAGTGTCAAACAACGTGTCAAAAATCTATGTACAAATAGCAAAGTTCAATCGGTAAGAACCTTACTACATGCACACTATGGTGTACACACTTTAGTTTACACTTTGCCACGCAACATTGCCCTGTTGGATAGTTTAAATTTCAAACAGTTTTCACATCCAATTGGCACTTGACAACAATGCAAGTGTCAAACAACGTGTCATAAATCTGTGTACAAATAGCAAAGTTCAATCGGTAAGGACCTTGCTACATGTACACTATGGCGTACACTTTAGTTTACACTATGCCACGCCACATTACCCTGTTGGACAGTTTAAATTCATTTGCAAACTGATTTTTGACACGTTGTTTGACACTTACATTGTTGTCAAGTGTCAATTGGATAGGAAAACTCTTTGAAATTTAAATCGTCGAATACGGTAACGTCACGTGGCAAAGTATAAACTAAAGTGTACACCATAATGTAAATGTAGCATGGTTCTTATGGATTGAACTTTGCTGTTTGTACACTGATTTTCGACACGTTGTTAAACACTTGCATAGTTGTCAAGTGTCAATTGGATGGGAAAACTGTTTGAAATTTAAATTTTCCAACAGTGTAATGTCACGTTGCAAAGTGTAAACTAATGTGTACATCATTGTATACATGTAGCAAGGTCCTTGCCAATTGAACTTTCCTATTTGTACACAGATTTTTGACACGTTGTTTGACACTTGCGTTGCTGTCAAGTGTCAATTGGATGGAAAGACTATTTGAAATTTAAACTGTCCAACAGGCTAATGTCACGTCACAAAGTGTAAATTGAAGTTTCCACCATAGTGTAGATGTAGCAAGGTCCCTACTGATTGAACTTTGCTATTTGTACACTAATTTTGGACACGTTGTTTGACACTTACATTGTTGTCAAGTATTAATTGGATGGTAAAACTATTTGAAATTTAAACTATCCAATAGAGTAACGTCACGTGGTAAACTGTAAACTAAAGTGGCAAAGTGTAAACTAAAGTGGGTATACTATAGTGTACATGTAGCAAGGTTATTACCGATTGAACTTTGCTATTTGTACACTGATTTTTGACACGTTGTTTGACACTTGCATTGTTGTCAAGTATCAATTGGATGGGAAAACTATTTGAAATATAAACTATCCAACAAGATAATGTTACGTGGCAAAGTGTAAAGAAAAGTGTACACTATAGTGTAATGTAGCAAGGTCCTTACCGATTGAACTGTGCTATTTGTACACAGATTTTTGACACGTTGTTTGAGACCTGCATTCATTGTTGTCAAGTTTCAATTGAATGGGAAAACTATTTGAAATTTAGACTTTCCAACAGGTTAATGTCACGTGGTAAAGTGTAAAGTAAAGTGTACACCGTAGTGTATTGGTTGCAAGGTGCTTACCGATTGAACTTTACTATTTGTACATTGATTTTTGACACGTTGTTTGAGACTAGCATTGTTGTCAAATGTTGATTGGATGGGAAAACTCCTTGAAACTTGAATTGTCCAACAGGGTAACATCACGTAGTAAAGTATAACCTAATGTGTTCCCCACAGTGTACATGTGACAAAGTTCTTACGGATTGAACTTTATTGTTTGTACACTGATTTTCGACACGTTGTTTGACACTTGCAGTGTTGTCAAGTGTCAATTGGATGGGAAAACTGTTTGAAATTTAAACTGCCCAACAGTGTAATGTCACGGGGCAAAGTGTAAACTAAAGTGTACACCATAGTGTAGATGTAGCAAGGTCCTTACCAATTGAACTTTCCTATTTGTACACTAATTTTCGACACGTTGTTTGACACTTGCATTGTTGTCAAGTGTCAATTTGATGTGAAAACTATTTGAAATTTGAACTATCCAACAGGGTAATGTTATGTGACAAAGTGTAATCAAAAGTGTACACCATATTGCACGTCTAGCAAAGTTCGTACCGATTGAACTTTTCTACTTGTACACTGATTTTTGACACATTTTTTTACACTTGTACTGTTGTCAAGTGTCAATTGAATGGGAAAACTATTTGAAATTTAAACTGTCCAACAGGGTAACATCACGTGGTCAAGTGTAAACTAAAGTGTACACCAAGGTGTACCAATAGTAAGGTTCTTACGAATTGAACTTTGTTGTTTGTACACGAATTTTTGACACGTTATTTGGCACTTGCATTGATGTCAATTATCAATTGGATGGGAAAACTATTTGAAATTTAAATTGTCCAACAGGGTTATGTCACGTGGCAAAGGGCAAACTAAAGTGTACACCGTAGTTTACATTTAGCAAGGTTCTTACCGAATGAACATTGCTATATGTACACTGCTTTTTGACACGTTGTTTGACACTTGCATTGTTGTCAAGTGTCAATTGGATGGGAAATCTGTTTAAACTTTAAGCTATCCAACAGGGTTATGTCACCTGGCAAAGGGTAAACTAAAGTGTACACCATAGTGTACATTTAGCAAGGTTTTTATTGAATGAACATTGCTATTTGTACACTTATTTTTGACACATCGTTTAACTCTTGCATTGTTGTCGAGTCTCAATTGCATGGGAAAACTATTTGAAATTCATATTGTCTAACAAGTTAATGTCACATGGAAAAGTGTAAACTAAAGTATACACCATAGTGCACATGTAGCAAGGTCCTTACTGATAGAACTTTGCTATTTGTACCCCGATTTTTGACACGTTTGACATTTACGTTGTTGTTAAGTTTCAATTGGATGGGAAAATAGTTTAAAATTTAAACTATCCAACAAGGTAATGTCACATGACAAAGTGTAAACTAAAGTGTCTACCATAGTGTAATGAGGCAAAGTCCTTACCGATTGAACTTTGCTATTTGTACACTGATTTTGGACATGTTGTTTGACACTTGCATTGTTGTCTAGTATCAATTGGATGGAAAAACTATTTGAAATTTAAACTATCCAACAGGGTATTATCACGTGGAAAAGTGTAAACTAAAGTGTGCACCATAGTGCACATGTAGCAAGGTTCTTACCGAATGAACTTTATAATTTGTACAACGATTTTTGACACATTTTTAACATCTGCATTGTTGTCAAGTGTCAATTGGATGTGATAACTGTTCGAAATTTACACTATCTAATAGGGTAATGTCACCTGGCGAAGTGTAAACAAAAATGCACATCATAGTGTACATGTCGCAAGGTTCTTACCGAATGAACTTCACTATTTGCACACTGATTTTCGACACGTTGTTTAACACTTGCATAGTTGTCAAGTGTCAACTGGATGGGAAAATTTTGAAATTTAAACTGTCCAATAGGATAATATCACGTGACAAAGTGTAAACTAAAGTGTACACCGTAGTGTACACGTAGCAAGAGTCTTACCGATCGAACTTTGCTATTTGTACACCGATTTTTGACACGTTGTTTGACACTTGTATAGTTTTTAGCTGTCAATTGGATGGAAAAACTATTCAAAATTTATACTATCTAACAGGGTAAAGTCACTTGGGAAAGTGTAAACTAAAGAGTACCCATAGTGTACATGTAGCCAGGTCTTTACCAATTGAATATTGCTATTTGTAAAATTATTTCTGACACATTTTTTGACGCTTTTATTGTTGTCAAGTGTCAATTGGATGGGAGAACTGTTTGAAGTTTAAATTGTCCAACATGGTAATGTCACGTGGCAAAGTGTAATCTAAAGTGTACACCATAGTGTACATGTAGCAAGGTTCTTACCAATTGAACTTTGCTATTTGTACATCAATTTTTGACAAGTTGTTTGACACTTGCATTGTTGTCAAGTGTCAATTGGATGGAAAAATTGTTCGAAATTTATACTGTCTAACAGTGTAATGTCACATGGAAAAGTGTAAACTAAAGTGTACACCATAGTGTACATATGGCTAGGTCCTTACCGATTGAACATTGCTATTTGTAACTAATTTTTGACACGTTGTTGGACAATTGCATTGTCATCAAGTGTCAATTGGATGGAAAAACTGTTTGAAATTTAAACTGACCAACAGGATAATGTCACGTGGTAAAGTGTAAACTAAAGTTTACACCATAGTGTACAGGTAGCAAGGTCCTTACCGATTGAACTTTGCTACTTGTAAACTGATTTTTGACAGCTTGTTTGACACTTGCATTGTTGTCAAGTGTCAATTGGATGGGAAAACTATTTAAAATTTAAACTTTCCAATAGGGTAATGCCACGTGGCAAAGTGTAAACTACAGTGTACACCGTAGTGTACATGCAACAAGGTTCTTATCGATTGAACTTTGCTACTTGTACAACGATTTTTGACACGTAGTTCGACACTTGCGTTGTTGTCAAGTGTTAATTGGATGGAAAAACTATTCGAAATTTATACTATCTAACAGGATAATTTCACGTGGCAAAGTGTAAACTAAAGAGTACTCCATAGTGTACATGTAGCTAGGTCCTTACCGATTAAACATTCCTATTTGTACACTGATTTCTGACACTTTTTTTTACACTTGCATTATTGTTAAGTGTCAATTGGATGGGAAAACTTTTTGAAATTTAAACTGTCCAACATGGTGATGTCACGTGGCAAAGTGTAATCTAAAGTGTGCACCATAGTGTACATCTAGCAAGGTGCTTACCGATTGAACTTTCCTATTTGTATACCAATTTTTGACACGCGGTTCGACACTTGCATTGTTGTCAAGTGTGAAATGGATGGAATAACTGTTTACAATTTAAACTGTCCAGCCGGGTAATGTCACGTGGCAAAGTGTAAACAAAAGTGTACACCGTAGTGTACATGTACCAAGGTTCTTATCGATTGAACTTTCCTATTTGTAGATCGATTTTTGACACATTGTTTGACACTTGCATTGTTGTCAAGTGTCAATTGGATGGGAAAATTGTTTGAAATTTACACTGTCTAGCAGGGTAATATCATAGGCAAAGTGTAAACAAAAGTGTACATGTAGCAAGGTTCTAACCGATTGAACTTTGCTATTTGTACACTAATTTTTGACACATTATTTGACACTTGTATTGTTGTCAAGTGTCAATTAGATGGGAAAACTATTTGAAATTTAAACTATCCAACAGGGTTATGACACATGGCAAAGTGTAAACTAAAGTGTACACAAGATTGAAATTTGCTATTTGTACATTGATTTTTTACCGGTTGCTTGACACTTGCAATGTTATCAAGTGTCAATTGGATGGAAAATTTGTTTGAAATTTAAACTGCCCAATAGGGTAATGTCACATGGCAAAGTGTAAACTAAAGTGTACACCACAGTGCACATGTAGTAAAGTCCCTTCCGATTGAACTTTGCCATTGGTATACTAATTTTCGACACGTTCTTTGACACTTGCATCGTTGTCAAGTGTTAATTGGATGGTAAAACTATTTGAAATTTAAACTGTCCAATAGAGTAACGTCACTGGTAAAGAGTAAACT
Source organism: Olea europaea var. sylvestris (assembly GCF_002742605.1). Lineage (NCBI taxonomy): Eukaryota > Viridiplantae > Streptophyta > Magnoliopsida > Lamiales > Oleaceae > Olea > Olea europaea. Next base: position 9,563 of record NW_019257995.1, read on the forward strand.
AAAGTGTACACCATAGTGTTCATGCAGCAAGGTTATTACCGTTTGAACTTTGCTATTTTTCCACTGATTTTTGACACATTGTTTGACACTTGCATTATCGTCAAGTGTCAATTGGATGGGAAAACTATTTGAAATTCATACTGTCCAACAGGGTAATGTCACATGGCAAAGTGTAAACAAAAGTGTACACCATAGTGTAATGTTGTAAGGTCCTTATCGATTGAACTTTGATATTTGTACACAGATTTTTGGCACGTTGTTTGACACTTATATTGTCGTCGAGTGTCAATTGGATGGGAAAACTGTTTGAAATTTAAATTATCCAACAGGGTAATGTCACATGGCAAAGTGTAAACTAAAGTGTACACCATGTTGTACCGGTAGCAAGGTGCTTACCGATTGAACTTTGCTATTTGTACACTGATTTTTATAGGTTGTTTGACACTTGCATTGTTGTCAATTGTCCATTGGATGGAAAAACTGTTTGAAATTTGAACTGTCCAACAGGGTAATGTTACGTGGCAAAGTGTAAACTAAAGTTGGATTACTATAGTGTACATGTAGCAAGGTTCTTACCGATTGAACTTTGTAATTTGTACACTAATTTTTTACACTTTGTTTAACACTTACATTGTTGTCAAGTGTCAATTGGATAAGAAAACTATTTGAAATTAAAACTGTCCAACAAGGTAACATCACGTGGCAAAGTGTAAACTAAATTGTACACCATATTGTACATGTAATAAGGTTCTTATGAATTGAACTTAGTTGTTTGTACACTATTTTTCGACACGTTGTTTGACACTTGCATTGTTGTTGAGTGTCAATTGAGTGGTAAAACTGTTTGAAATTTAAACTGTCCAACAGGCTAATGTCATCTGGCAAAGTGTAAACTAAAGTGTACACCACGGTGTACATGTAGTAAGGTCCTTACCGATTGAACTTTGCTACTTGTACACAGATTTATGATACATTGTTTTACAATTGCATTTTTGTCAAGTGTCAATTGGATGGAAAAACTGTTTGAAATTTAAACTGTCCAATATGGTAATGTCACGTGGCAAAGTGTAAACGAAAGTGTCTACAACATAGTGTACGTGTAGCAAGGTTCTTGCCGATTGAACTTTGTTATTTGCACACTGAATTTTGACACGTTGTTTGGCACTTATGCTGTTATCAAGTGTTAATTGGATGGGAAAACTGTTTGAAATTTAAACAGTCCAACAGTGTAATGTCACGGGGCAAAGTATAAACTAAAACTAAAGTGTACACCATAGTGTACATGTAGCAAGGTTCTTACCGTTTGAACTTTTCGATTTGTAAACAGATTTTTGATACGTCGTTTGACACTTGCATTGTTGTCAAGTGTCAATTGGATGGGAAGACTGTTTGAAATTTAAACTGTCCAACAGGCTAATGTGACGTGGCGTAGTGTAAACTGAAGTTTACGCCATAGTGTAGATATAGTAAGGTCCCTTCCGATTGAACTTTGCCATTGGTATACTAATTTTCAACACGTTGTTTGACACTTGCATTGTTGTCAAGTGTTAATTGGATGGTAAAACTGTTTGAAATTTAAACTGTCCAATAAAGTAACGTCACTGGTAAAGAGTAAACTAAAGTGTACACCATAGTGTACATGCAGCAAGGTTATTGCCGTTTGAACTTTGCTATTTTTACACTGATTTTTGACACGTTGATTGACACTTGCATTATCTTCAAGTATCAATTGGATGGGAAAACTATTTGAAATTCATACTGTCCAACAGGGTAATGTCATGTGGCAAAGTGTAAACAAAAGTGTACACCATAGTGTAATGTTGTAAGGTCCTTACCGATTGAACTTTGCTATTTGTACACAGATTTTTGGCACGTTGTTTGACACTTATATTATCGTCGAGTGTTAATCGGATGGGAAAACTGCTTGAAATTTAAACTGTCCAACAGGGTAATGTCACATGACAAAGTGTAAACTAAAGTGTACACCATGGTGTACACTAATTTTTGATAGGTTGTTTGACACTTGCATTGTTGCCAATTGTCCATTGGATGGAAAAACTATTTGAAATTTGAACTGTCCAACAGGGTAATGTTACGTGGCAAAGTGTAAACTAAAGTGGGATTACTATAGTGTACATGTAGCAAGGTTCTTACCGATTGAAGTTTGCAATTTGTACACTAATTTTTGACACTTTGTTTGACACTTACATTGTTGTCAAGTGTCAATTGGATGGGAAAACTATTTGAAATTAAAACTGTCCAACAAGGTAACATCACGTGGCAAAGTGTAAACTAAAGTGTACACCATAGTATACATGTAATAAGGTTCTTACGAATTGAACTTAGTTGTTTGTACACTGATTTTCGACACGTTGTTTGACACTTGCATTGTCGTTGAGTGTCAATTGAATGGTAAAACTGTTTGAAATTTAAACTGTCCAACAGGCTAATGTGACGTGGCATAGTGTAAACTGAAGTTTACGCTATAGTGTAGATATATAAGGTCCCTTCCGATTGAACTTTGCCATTGGTACACTAATTTTCGACACGTTGTTTGACACTTGCATTTTTGTCAAGTGTTAATCGGATGGTAAAACTGTTTGAAATTTAAACTGTCCAATAGAGTAACGTCACTGGTAAAGAGTAAACTAAAGTGTACACCATAGTGTACATGCAGCAAGGTTATTACCGTTTGAACGTTGCTATTTTTACACTGATTTTTGACACATTTTTTTGACACTTGCATTATCGTCAAGTGTCAATTGGATGGGAAAACTATTTGAAATTCATACTGTCCAACAGGGTAATGTCACGTGGCAAAGTGTAAACAAAAATGTACACCATAGTGTAATGTTGTAAGGTCCTTACCGATTGAACTTTGCTATTTGTACACAAATTTTTGGCACGTTGTTTGACACTTACATTGTCATCCAGTGTCAATTGGATGGGAAAACTGTTTGACCTTTAAACTGTCCAACAGGGTAATGTCACATGGCAAAGTGTAAACTAAATTGTACACCATGGTGTACCGGTAGCAAGGTGCTTACCGATTGAAATTTGCTATTTGTACACTGATTTTTGATAGGTTGTTTGACACTTGCATTGTTGTCAATTGTCAATTGGATGGAAAAATTATTTGAAATTTGTACTGTCCAACAGGGTAATGTTACGTGGCTAAGTGTAAACTAAAGTGGGATTACTATAGTGTACATGTAGCAAGGTTCTTACCGATTGAACTTTGCAATTTGTACACTAATTTTTGACACTTTATTTGACACTTACATTGTTGTCAAGTGTCAATTGGATGGGAAAACTATTTGAAATTAAAACTGTCCAACAAGGTAACATCACGTGGCAAAGTGTAAACTAAAGTGTACACCATAGTGTACATGTAATAAGGTTCTTAAGAATTGAACTTAGTTGTTTGTACACTGATTTTCGACACGTTGTTTGACACTTGCATTGTTGTTGAGTGTCAATTGAATGGTAAAACTGTTCTGGCAAAGTGTAAACTAATGTGTACACCACGGTGTACATGTAGTAAGGTCCTTACCGATTGAACTTTGCTACTTGTACACAAATTTATGATATATTATTTTACAATTGCATTGTTGTCAAGTGTCAATTGGATGGAAAAACTGTTTGAAATTTAAACTGTCCAATATGGTAATGTCACGTGGCAAAGTGTAAACGAAAGTGTCTACAACATAGTGTACGTGTAGCAAGGTTCTTGCCGATTGAACTTTTTTATTTGCACACTGATTTTTGACACGTTGTTTGGCACTTGTGCTGTTATCAAGTGTTAATTGGATGGGAAAACTATTTGAAATTTAAACAGTCGAACAGTGTAATGTCACGGGGCAAAGTATAAACTAAAACTAAAGTGTACACCATAGTGTACATGTAGCAAGGTTCTTACCGTTTGAACTTTTCGATTTGTAAACAGATTTTTGATACGTCGTTTGACACTTGCGTTGTTGTCAAGTGTCAATTGGATGGGAAGACTGTTTGAAATTTAAACTGTCCAACAGGCTAATGTGACGTGGCATAGTGTAAACTGAAGTTTACGCCATAGTGTAGATATATAAGGTCCCTTCCGATTGAACTTTGCCATTGGTACACTAATTTTCGACACGTTGTTTGACACTTGCATTTTTGTCAAGTGTTAATCGGATGGTAAAACTGTTTGAAATTTAAACTGTCCAATAGAGTAACGTCACTGGTAAAGAGTAAACTAAAGTGTACACCATAGTGTACATGCAGCAATGTTATTACCGTTTGAACGTTGCTATTTTTACACTGATTTTTGACACATTTTTTTGACACTTGCATTATTGTCAAGTGTCAATTGGATGGGAAAACTATTTAAAATTCATACTGTCCAACAGGGTAATGTCACGTGGCAAAGTGTAAACAAAAATGTACACCATAGTGTAATGTTGTAAGGTCCTTACCGATTGAACTTTGCTATTTGTACACAGATTTTTGCCACGTTGTTTGACAGTTATATTATTGTCGAGTGTCAACTGGATGGGAAAATTGTTTGAAATTTAAACTGTCCAACAGGGTAATGTCACATGGCAAAGTGTAAACTAAAGTGTACACCATGGTGTACCGGTAGCAAGGTGCTTATCGATTGAACTTTGTTATTTGTACACTGATTTTTGATAGGTTGTTTGACACTTGCATTGTTGTCAATTGTCCATTGGATGGAAAAACTGTTTGAAATTTGAATTGTCCAACAAGGTAATGTTACGTGGCTAAGTGTAAACTAAAGTGGGATTACTATAGTGTACATGTAGCAAGGTTCTTACCGATTGAACTTTGCAATTTGTACACTAATTTTTGACACTTTATTTGACACTTACATTGTTATCAAGTGTCAATTGGATGGGAAAACTATTTGAAATTAAAACTGTCCAACAAGGTAACATCACGTGACAAAGTGTAAACTAAAGTGTACACCATAGTGTACATGTAATAAGGTTCTTACGAATTGACCTTAGTTGTTTGTACACTGATTTTCGACACGTTGTTTGACACTTGCATTGTTGTTGACTGTCAATTGAATGGTAAAACTGTTCTGACAAAGTGTAAACTAAAGTGTACACCACCACGGTGTACATGTAGTAAGGTCCTTACCGATTGAACTTTGCTACTGGTACACAGATTTATGATACATTGTTTTACAATTACATTGTTGTCAAGTGTCAATTGGATGGAAAAACTGTTTGAAATTTAAACTGTCCAATATGGTAATGTCACGTGGCAAAGTGTAAACGAAAGTGTCTACAACATAGTGTACGTGTAGCAAGGTTCTTGCCGATTGAACTTTTTTATTTGCACACTGATTTTTGACACGTTGTTTGGCACTTGTACTGTTATCAAGTGTTAATTGGATGGAAAAACTGTTTGAAATTTAAACAGTCGAACAGTGTAATGTCACGGGGCAAAGTATAAACTAAAACTAAAGTGTACACCATAGTGTACATGTAGCAAGGTTCTTACCGTTTGAACTTTTCGATTTGTAAACAGATTTTTGATACGTCGTTTGACACTTGCGTTGTTGTCAAGTGTCAATTGGATGGGAAGACTGTTTGAAATTTAAACTGTCCAACAGGCTAATGTGACGTGGCATAGTGTAAACTGAAGTTTACGCCATAGTGTAGATATATAAGGTCCCTTCCGATTGAACTTTGCCATTGGTACACTAATTTTCGACACGTTGTTTGACACTTGCATTTTTGTCAAGTGTTAATCGGATGGTAAAACTGTTTGAAATTTAAACTGTCCAATAGAGTAACGTCACTGATAAAGAGTAAACTAAAGTGTACACCATAGTGTACATGCAGCAAGGTTATTACCGTTTGAACGTTGCAATTTTTACACTGATTTTTGACACATTTTTTTGACACTTGCATTATCGTCAAGTGTCAATTGGATGGGAAAACTATTTGAAATTCATACTGTCCAACAGGGTAATGTCACGTGGCAAAGTGTAAACAAAAATGTACACCATAGTGTAATGTTGTAAGGTCCTTACCGATTGAACTTTGCTATTTGTACACAGATTTTTGCCACGTTGTTTGACAGTTATATTATTGTCGAGTGTCAACTGGATGGGAAAATTGTTTGAAATTTAAACTGTCCAACAGGGTAATGTCACATGGCAAAGTGTAAACTAAAGTGTACACCATGGTGTACCGGTAGCAAGGTGCTTATCGATTGAACTTTGTTATTTGTACACTGATTTTTGATAGGTTGTTTTGACACTTGCATTGTTGTCAATTGTCCATTGGATGGAAAAACTGTTTGAAATTTGAACTGTCCAACAGGGTAATGTTACGTGGCTAAGTGTAAACTAAAGTGGGATTACTATAGTGTACATGTAGCAAGGTTCTTACCGATTGAACTTTGCAATTTGTACACTAATTTTTGACACTTTATTTGACACTTACATTGTTATCAAGTGTCAATTGGATGGGAAAACTATTTGAAATTAAAACTGTCCAACAAGGTAACATCACGTGACTAAGTGTAAACTAAAGTGTACACCATAGTGTACATGTAATAAGGTTCTTACGAATTGACCTTAGTTGTTTGTACACTGATTTTCGACACGTTGTTTGACACTTGCATTGTTGTTGAGTGTCAATTGAATGGTAAAACTGTTCCGACAAAGTGTAAACTAAAGTGTACACCACCACAGTGTACATGTAGTAAGGTCCTTACCGATTGAACTTTGCTACTTGTACACAGATTTATGATACATTGTTTTACAATTACATTGTTGTCAAGTATCAATTGGATGGAAAAACTGTTTGAAATTTAAACTGTCCAATATGGTAAGGTCACGTGGCAAAGTGTAAACGAAAGTGTCTACAACATAGTGTACGTGTAGCAAGGTTCTTGCCGATTGAACTTTGTTATTTGCACACTGATTTTTGACACGTTGTTTGGCACTTATGCTGTTATCAAGTGTTAATTGGATAGGAAAACTGTTTGAAATTTAAACAGTCCAACAGTGTAATGTCACCGGGCAAAGTATAAACTAAAACTAAAGTGTACACCATAGTGTACATGTAGCAAGGTTCTTACCGTTTGAACTTTTTGATTTGTAAACAGATTTTTGATACGTCGTTTGACACTTGCATTGTTGTCAAGTGTCAATTGGATGGGAAGACTGTTTGAAATTTAAACTGTCCAACAGGCTAATGTGACGTGGCATTGTGTAAACTGAAGTTTACGCCATAGTGTAGATATAGTAAGGTCCCTTTCGATTGAACTTTGCCATTGGTACACTAATTTTCGACACGTTGTTTGACACTTGCATTGTTGTCAAGTGTTAATTGGATGGTAAAACTGTTTGAAATTTAAACTGTCCCATAGAGTATCGTCACTGGTAAAGAGTAAACTAAAGTGTACACCATAGTGTACATGCAGCAAGGTTATTACCGTTTGAATTTTGCTATTTTTACACTGATTTTTGACACATTGTTTCACACTTGCATTATCGTCAAGTGTCAATTTGATGGGAAATCAATTTGATATTCATACTGTCCAACAGGATAATGTTACGTGGCAAAGTGTAAACAAAAGTGTACACCATAGTGTAATGTTGTAAGGTCATTACCGATTGAACTTTGCTATTTTTACATAGATTTTTGGCACGTTGTTTGACACTTACATTGTCGTCAAGTGTCAATTGGATGGGAAAATTGTTTGAAATTTAAACTGTCCAACAGGGTAATATCACATGGCAAAGTGTAAACTAAAGTGTACACCATGGTGTACCGGTAGCAAGGTGCTTACCGATTGAACTTTGGTATTTATACACTAATTTTTTATAGGTTGTTTGACACTTGCATTGTTGTCAATTGTCTATTGGATGAAAAAACTGTTTGAAATTTGAACTGTGCAACAGGGCAATATCATGTGGCTAAGTGTAAACTAAAGTGGGATTACTATAGTGTACATGTAGCAAGGTTCTTATTGATTAAACTTTGCAATTTGTACACTACTTTTTGACACTCTGTTTGACACTTACATTGTTATCAAGTGTCAATTGGATGGGAAAATTATTTGAAATTAAAACTGTCCAACAAGGTAACATCACGTGGCAAAGTGTAAACTAAAGTGTACACCATAGTGTACATGTAATAAGGTTCTTACGAATTGAACTTTGTTGTTTGTACACTGATTTTTGACACGTTGTTTGTCACTTGCATTGTTGTTGAGTGTCAATTGAATGGGAAAACTATTTGAAATTTAAACTGTCCAACAAGCAAATGTCATTTGGCAAAGTGTAAACTAAAGTGTATACCATAGTGCACATGTAGCAAGGTCCTTACCAATTGAACTTTACTATTTGCACACTAATTTTCGACAAGTTGTTTGACACTTACATTGCTGTCAAGCGTCAATTGGATATTAAAACTATTTTTAATTTAAACTATCCAATGTAGTAATGTCATGTGGCAAAGTACAAACGAAAGTGTCTACACCATAGTGTACGTGTAACATGGTTCTTACCGATTGAACTTTGTTATTTGTACAATGATTTTTGACATGTTGTTTGATACTTACGATGTTATCAAGTGTTAATTGGATGGGAGAGCTGTTTGAAATTTAAACAGTCCAACAGTGTAATGTCACGGGGTAAAGTATAAACTAAAGTATACACCATAGTATACATGTAGCAAGGTCGTTACCGATTGAACTTTGCTATTTGTACACAAATTTATGACACATTGTTTGACATTGCATTGTTGTCAAGTGTCAATTGGATGGGGTAACTGTTTGAAATTGAAACGATCCAACAGGGTAACGTTACATGGCAAAGCGTAAACTAAAGTTTACACCATAGTGCACTGGTAGCAAGGTGCTTACCGATTGAACATTGCTATTTGTACAATGATTTTTGACAGGTTATTTAACACTTGCATTGTTTTCAATTGTCAATTGGATGGGAAAACTATTTGAAATTTAAATTGTCCAATAGGGTAATGTCATGTGGCAAAGTCTAAACTAAAGTGGGTATACTATAGTGTACATGTAGCAAGGTTCTTACCGATTCAAATTTGCTATTTGTACACTGATTTCTGATAGGTTGTTTGACACTAGCATTGTTTTCAATTGTCAATTGGATAGAAAAACTGTTTGAAATTTAAACTGTCTAACAAGGTAATGTTACTTGACAAAGTGTAATTGAAAATATACACCATAGTGTACATGTAGCGAGGACCTTACTAATTTAACTTTGCTATTTGTACACTGATTTTCAACACGTTGTTTGACACTTACATTGCTGTCAAGTGTTAATTGGATGGGAAAACTATTTGAAATTTAAACTATCCAACAGGATTATGTCATGTGCTAAAGTGTAATCTAAAGTGTACACCATATTGTACATCTAGCAAGGTTCTCACCGATTGAACTCCGCTATTTGTACACAGATTTTTGACACTTTGTTTGACACTTGCATTGTTGTCAAGTGTCAATTGGATGGAAAAATAGTTTGAAATTTAAACTGTCCAATAGTGTATTTTCACGTGGTAAAGTCTAAACTAAAGTTTACACCACAGTGTACCTGTAGCAAGGTGCTTACCGATTGAACTTTACTATTTGTACACTGATTTTTGACATGTTGGTTGACACATGCATTGTTGTCAATTGTCAATTGGATGGAAAAACTGTTTGAAATTTAAATTTTCCAACAAGGTAACGCTATATGGTAAAGCATAAACTAAAGTTTACACCATAGTGCACCGGTAGCCAGGTGCTTACCGATTGAACATCGCTATTTGTACACTGATTTTGATAGGTTATTTGACACTTGCATTGTTTTCAATTGTCAATTGGATGGAAAAACTATTTGAAATTTAAACTGTCCAACAGGGTAATGTCACGTGACAAAGTGTAAACTAAAGTGGGTATACTATAGTGTACATGTAGCAAAGTTCTTACCGATTGAACTTTGCTATTTGTACGCTGATTTTTGACAGGTTGTTTGACACATGCATTGATTTCAATTGTCAATTGGATGGGAAAACTATTTGAAATTTAAACTGCTAACAGGGTAATGTAACGTGACAAAGTGTAACTGAAAGTATACACTATTGTGTACATGTAGCAAAGACCTTACCGATTGAACTTCGCTATTTGTACACTAATTTTCGACACGTTGTTTGACACTTACATTGCTATAAGGTGTAAATTGGAAGGGAAAAATCTTTGCAATTTAAATTATCCAATAGGGTAATGTCATTTGCCAAAGTGTAATCTAAAGTGTACACCATATTGTGCATCTAGCAAGGTTCTCACCGATTGAACTTTGCTATTTGTACACAGATTTTTGACACTTTGTTTGACACATGCATTATTGTCAAGTGTCAATTGGATGGAAAAACTGTTTGAAATTTAAACTGTCCAATAGTGTATTGTCACGTGGTAAAGTGTAAACTAAAGTTTACACCGCATGGGCCTGTAGCAAGGTGCTTACCGATTGAACTTTACTATTTGTACACTGATTTTTGATAGGTTGTTTGACACTTGCGTTGTTGTCAATTATCAATTGGACGGGAAAATTGTTTGAAATTTAAACTGTCCAATAGGGTAACATTACGCGGCAAAGCATAAACTAAAGTTTACACCATAGTGTATCGGTAGCAAGGTGCTTACCGATTGAACATTGCTATTTGTACACTGATTTTTGACAGGTTATTTGACACTTGCATTGTTTTCAATTGTCAATTGGATGGGAAGACTATTTGAAATTTAAACTATCAAATAGGGTAATGTCGCGTGATAAAGTGTAAACTAAAGTGGGTATACTATAGTGTACAAGTAGCAAGGTTCTTACTGATTGAACTTTGCTATTTGTACACTGATTTTTGATAGGTTGTTTGACACTTGCATTGTTTTCAGTTGTCAATTGGATGGGAAAACTATTTGAAATTTAAACTATTTAACAGGGTAATGTCACGTGACAAAGTGTAATCAAAAGTATACACCATAATGTACATGTAGCAAGGACCTTACCGATTGAACTTTGCGATTTGTACACTGATTTTCGATACGTTGTTTGACACTTACATTGCTATCAAGTGTCAATTGGATGGGAAAATTGGTTGAAATTTAAACTATCCAACAGGGTAATGTCACGTGAATTTGAGATTTATATGATCAATAAACTAAAGTTTTATGTTATCAACCATGGAATTCGACAGAAGCAATGAGAAATAGATACGAATAAAGCAGGATTAAGGGGGGAAATAAAAAAATAGTAGAGAAAAGTTATACAAAGTTATATACAAATCACTACCCCCCTTGGTATTTCTTTAATTGAATTTCGTTTGATTAGGTCGAAGTTCCTTAAAAACTTCTGCCTTCTTTAAAATATCCTGAACAGTTCCTGTAGGTTGAGCACCCTTTTCAAGGAAATATAGAATAGCAGGAACATTTAAATAAGTTTGATTCTTCAGTGGATCATAAAACCAACTTTTCGAAGATCTTTTCCTTCTCTTCGGGATCGAACATCAATTGCAACGATTTGATAGACGGCTCATTGGGATAGATGTAGATGAACAATACTCCTCCTAGAAATGTATAGGAAGTTTTCTCCTCGTATAGCTCGAGAAAAAATGATTTGATTCGAAGTTTTGTCTATGTATGGAATTCTAATAAATGACAAATGAGCCTATAAAATCAATTAGACTATGATTTAAGTCTTTTTCTTCTTCTTCCTTCCTGAAAATGAAAAAGAAACCATTCGTACTCATAACTCAAGTTGGATAACTCTCAAATAGCTTAAAGGAAAAAATCTTTAATAAATTTCATTTATTGAGTGGTCTTTACCCCCTTTTGTTTGTCTCGTTTAAAATTCTGTTTTGATTCTTTAGTCTGATCTAGTTATTGAGACTATCGAGACAATTAAAAGGGTGTTTCCTTATTTTGGGATCCTTTATCTTTGTTTTAAATAATTGGGTTTAGACATTACTTCGGTGCTTCTTAATCTGATTGACCCGTCTCGTCCACTTGTTGAACACGTACATGATATCTACGAGAGATGTATGGTAGCTGTAGATGTGGGACTGGAGATCACGCATATCGAGGCTGTGAATAACCTTATACATTCACTTCCACCTCAGTGGGAAACACATGGGAGTCATTGTTAGGGATGAGATGCTAGAGGGAAACCATCCAGAGCACCTAAATACGATTGAATTTGGTATATATTGTCAGACCTTTCTAGACAAATGGAGTGAGAGTTTAGAACCCCAACCGGAGATAGTAATTGAGCCCAATAATGAGGTTGAAGCTAAGCGTGAGCTCGAGCCCAAACCTCAGTTTGAATCAGACCCCGAGGAAGATCCCGAATGGAAGCATGAGGATGACTTTGGGTTGGACTTAGAGAATGATCATGATCATGAACCTGAGCCACAGGTTGAGATGGACCTAAAGTCAGGGCTTGAGACAGAAGACTCTTCCGAAGATGAGGCTCCACCGAAGAAGATTCGCAAGATTCATAGAGATTAGAAAATTTAGATTTCCATTTCCTTGTGATATCTTTTCCTTTTTGTTTTGAAAAAAAGAATAAAAAAAAATTGTCGACGTATTGTATGTCCTGATTGCAATGAGTACTATTAATAAAGGAAAATATGATCAATTTGAGGACTACCTTATTTTTTTTATAGTATTCTGGTATTGGCAAATGAATTTAATGTGAGATATTATATCTTATCTCTGGGAAAATGTCTCGAGCAATCCAGAAAAACTTGATAAGGGATCTCCTGCAAGCGGTTCATGATCTTGGCAAGCTAAATCAAAATCCTGCTCCACCTACACCACCAGCTCCTATTACTCTTTTGACTCACGCCTCAGTAGTTAAGTTATTTCGAAGGCATAAGGCCCCTACCTTCGATGGAGCATCTGGTCCACTAGTAATTAAGGAATGGCTTCGTAAGCTAGAATGAATTTTTCGGCTCATAGACTACACTGATTCCCAAAGGATTCAATGTGCGGAGTTTATGTTTACCAATGATGCAAGTCACTAGTGGGATTCGATGTCACGAACTAGGACTCCGGAGCAGCAATTGGCAATAACTTGGGAACAATTCAAGGATGAAGTGATGGACAAATATTTTCCTCAATCTCTAAGGGATTTCAAGGAGAACAAATTCCTTCAACTCAAGCAAGGTAATATGTCCCTAACGAATTACATGCAAAAGTTCGATCAACTTGCAAGGTATGCTCCACATTTGGTTGACACGAAAATTAAGAAAACTCAAAGGTTCGAGCAAGGGTTAAACCCAGACCTAAGTATGATCGTTATGTCGCATCGCTTCATGTCATACCGTGAGATGCTAGAATGAGCTCATGCTATCTGGTATCAAAAGGGTAATGCAGAGCAACATCGTCAATTGTACAACCAGTATGATAAAGGGCAAATTGGAAAGAGAAAGTGGAATGGTCAAGACAAAGGAAAGGGCAAATGGAAAAATGAGAAAGTTAATATCGGATCTAGCGCTAGTAAGGCCATGGTAGCTGCAGTGGCGCCATGCCCTAAGTGTGGTAAGCCTCATCATGGTGAATGCTTGTATGGGAAGAATGCCTATTTTTGGGGTGGCAAATTAGGACATATTGCTAGGGATTGTCCTACATTTGCTCAGAGGAAGGATGATAACAATGATTAGAACCAGAAGGGGAAAGCACGAGTTTTTACATTGACTCAAAAAAATGAAGAGGGGAACTCAAACGTAACAACAGGTATTTTACTGGTAGCCAATACACCTTCTTATATACTGTTTGATTCAGGAGCTACTCACTCTTTTGTATCAATGTATTTCATTTCTAAATCTAGTATTACTTGTAATAAGTCAAAGAGTACACTAGAAGTTAGCCTCCCTTCAGGTAGGACATTGAACATAGACAAGTTAGCTAAGTCAATGAAATTCGATATTGAGGGAAAAACCTTAGAAGCTAACTTGTATATGACAGATATGAAGGACTTTGATGTGATTTTAGGCATGGATCGGTTAGGATGTAATTATGCGACCATTCGTTGTAGAGAAAGGGAAGTGACTTTTCACAAACCAGGAGAAGAACAATTTTCTTTCCCCATAATAAAGACCAAACCCCATCTCCAACTGGTTTTGGCCTTACAAGCCGGGAAAATGTTGAGAAAAGAGACATCTCAAGGGTTTCTAGTTAATATCTTTGGAGAAAAACTGGCAACGACAAAGATTGAGGATGTACCAATGGTACAAGAATTTATAGATGTGTTTCCAAAAGATCTACCTAGTATTCCACTAGATAGACAAGTGAAATTCACAATAGATCTGGTTCCCGGAGTGGCGCCAGTATCTAAAGCCCTATACAGAATGGCCCTAAAGGAACTTCAGGAGTTGAAAATCTAGTTACAAGAATTGTTAGACCTTGGTTTTATTCAACCAAGTGTATCACCATAGGGCGCACCAATATTGTTTGTAAAGAAGAAAGATGGAAGTATGAGGACGTGTATCGACTATCGGGAGTTGAACCATTTGACCATCAAGAATAGGTATCCTCTCCCTAGAATTGAGGATTTGTTTGATCAATTGAAAGGGGCTAAGGCATTTTCTAAGATCGATTAACGATCTGGAAATCATCAATTGAAGGTTAAGGCAGATGATATACCTAAGACAGCTTTCAGAACTCGTTATGGACATTACAAATTCACAATTATGCCATTTGGATTGACAAATACTCCGGCAGTGTTCATGGATCTGATGAATTGAGTATTTCATCAGTATTTGGATCAATTTGTTATAGTCTTCATTGATGACATTTTGATATACTCCAAGAGTAAAGATCAACATGAGGAACATCTTAGAATAGCGTTAGAGATACTACGCAAGGAAAAGTTATACGCCAAATTCAAACAGTACGAATTTTGGCTTGAACAAATTGGATTTCTCATTCATGTAGTTACTAGCCAAGAAATTGAAGTGGACCCAGTAAAAGTGGAAGTAGTAACTAATTGGAAGACATCGACTAATGCTCGTGAAGTTCAAAGTTTTCTAGGATTGGTTGGGTATTATCGAAGATTTATAGGGAGATTCTCCAAAATAGCTGGACCAATGGCACAATTGACAAGGAAAGGAGTAAAGTTTCAATGGACAAATAAGTGTGAGCAAAGCTTTCAAGAGCTAAAACAACGATTGATCACAGCACCTGTATTAACCATACCTAAAGGTTCAGAAGGGTTTGTTATATATAGTAATGCATCCAAACAAGGTTTGGGATGTGTACTGATGCAGCATGGAAAAGTAATTGCCTATACTTCAAGGTAATTGAAGCAACATGAGCAAAACTACCCGACGCATGATCTAGAACTTGCGACAGTGGTTTATGCATTAAAGATATGGTGCCATTACTTATATGGAGGGAAGTGTGATATTTATACGGATCATAAGAGTCTCAAATATTTCTTCACACAGAATGAATTGAATATGAGACAGAGATGATGGTTAGATCTAGTGAAAGATTATGATTGCACTATTCATTATCATCCAGGTAGGCTAATGTTGTTGCTGATGCTCTAAGAAGAAAGTCGGTGGGACAGTTGGCATCATTACCTACTATTTCGATGGAGTTGATCAAAGACTTGGAAAAGTTGCAAATTGAAGTGATTACCACACCAAAACAAGTCACTGCTCATTTAGCAACTTTGGTGGTTCGACCTACTCTTAGAGATCGGATCATAGAAGCACAGGATAAAGACCCATTCTTATAGAAGATCAAGAACGAGATTGGTACTGATAAGAGAAAGGATTTTGGAATAGCTTCGGATTAGGCACTAATGTTTAAAGGAAGAATTTGTGTACCAAATGATGAAGTTTTGAGGAAGAAGATATTGGAGGAGGCTCATTCCACCCCGTACACCGCACATCCTGGTGGTACAAAAATATATTGAGACCGTCGAAATACATTTTGGTGGAGGAATATGAAAAAAAGTATAGGTTCATTTGTGGCAAAATGCATAGTATGCCAACAAGTTAAAGCGGAACATCAAAGATCGGCAGGGTTATTAAATCCATTAGACATACCTGAATGGAAGTGGGAGAATATCGTAATGGACTTTGTGCTAGGTTTTCCAAGGTCAGCAAGAGGACAAAATGCTATATAGGTAATAGTGGATCGTCTAACAAAGTCCGCTCTTTTTCTTCCAGTAAAAATGACATTCAGTCTCGATCAGCTAGCGTAGTTGTACATTAGAGAGATTGTAAGATTGCATGGTGTCCCCGTGTCCATTGTATCTGATAGAGATCCAAGATTTACGTCAAAGTTTTGGAAGAGCTTACAAGGAGCAATGGGAACAAAATTGAATTTTAGTACAACATATCACCCTCAATCTGATGGTCAGACTGAAAGGACCATTCAAATTTTGGAAGATATGCTAAGGGCTTGTGTTCTGAATCTAGGAGGCAGTTGGGAATTGTATATACCTGTGGTAGAATTTGCATATAATAATAGTTTCCAATCAACTATTGGAATGGCACCGTATGAAGCTCTCTATAGTAGAAAATGTAGATCACCTGTTCATTGGGACGAAGTTGGAGATAAGAGAGTTTTGGGACCAGAGATCATTTAAAGAATAGTTGAAGCCATTGATAAGATCCATGCTAGGATAAAGGCCGTGCAAGAGAGACAAAAGAGCTATGCAGATACAAGGAGAAAAGACTTCGAATTTGAAGTTAGAGAGAAAGTCTTTCTAAAGGTGGCACCAATAAAGGGTGTACTTAGGTTCGGCAAGAAAGACAAACTACGACCTCGTTATATCGGACCTTTTGAAATACTTGACAGGGTTGGAAATGTGGCTTATCAATTGGTGTTGCCACCTGAACTATCGGCAGTTCACAATGTGTTTCATGTATTGATGATCAGAAAGTATATGCATGATCATGATCATGTGGTCAACTACCAATCCTTGGAAGTAAAAAAAGACTTATCTTATGAGGAATTACCGATCAAGATACTGGATCGAAAGGTACATAAATTACGGAATAAGGAGATTCAACTAGTCAAGGTGCAATGGAATAATCATGGAGTAGAAGAAGCTACTTGGGAAAGAAAAGAAGAAGTTAAAGACAAATACCCAACACTCTTTGTCCAACCATAAGGTAAATTTAGAGGACGAAATTTTATTTAAGGTGTAAGAGTTGTAGTAGCCGAGAAAAACAAAATGGAATTATGCTATTATTTTATGATGATCTAGCACCACAAGCCTAACCCATTTTAGAAATGATCTATGAAAGCTCAATCCATGAAAGATTACGAAAGCCCAAGTCATAAGTTAATTAAAAGCCCAGTAATTTAAAAGATTAAGTTTAAGTAAAATTGATTACAAAGATTTAATGAATAACTAGTTGCCACAATGGTCATCTACATGGTATTTTATATAGGCAACCCAGGTTCGAATCACCATGTAGATGTTTTTTATAAAACTTTCATATGAACTATTTTTATGGCTTATAGACTCTTCAAATTCTTAGTTAAAGACTAATTTTAATACATTTAATGATAATATAACTCCCCCACTTAATTTTTCATTAAAAAGAAAGGTTATAGAAGTGGAAGGTCACTTTTTCACTACACTCCTCTTCAAATCCGAATTTCATCACATTTTCTCTCCAAAAAATATATATATATATTTCATATCAAGTTAAGCTTAAGGAATAACAAGGGTGAGAAGAAGGAAGGCTTTCTATACATTTTGTTCTTTTATCCAAGAAAATTCAAGGTAGGTAGAGGTGCAAGTGTTCAATCGTTTTCAAATTTGATTTTTTGATAAATGTTTAAATGAAATGGTACCTTCGGGTACGGTGCTTCGGTACTACAACAGTTTGAATGATGATTCTCCAGCTCTACATGTTATGATAATGATCATTCTCCGTCTCTATGTGTTTGAAATTTAAACTGTCCAATAGGGTAATGTCACGTGCCAAATTGTAAAGTAAAGTGTACATCATAGTTTACATGTAGCAAGGTTCTTACCAATTGAACCTTGCTATTTGTACACTGATTTTTGACACGTTGTTTGACACTTACATTGTTGTCAAGTGTCAATTGGATTGGAAAACTATTTGAAATTTAAACTGTCCAACAAGGTAACGTCACGTGGCTAAGTGTAAACTAAAGTGTACACCATCGTGTACATGTAGCAAGGTTCTTACGAATTGAACTTTGTTGTTTGTACATTGATTTTCGACACGTTGTTTGCCACTTGCATTATTGTCAATTGTCAATTGGATGGGAAAATTGTTTGAAATTTAAACTGTCCAACAGGCTAATTTCACGTGGCAAAGTGTAAACTAAAGTGTACATGTAGAAAGTTCCTTACCAATTGAACTTTGCTATTTGTACACTAATTTTTGACACGTTGTTTGACACTTACATTATTGTCAAGTGTCAATTGGATATGAAAACTATTCTAAACTTAAACTGTTTAATAGAGTAATGTCACGTGGCAAAGTGTAAACTAAAGTGTACACCATAGTATACATGTACCAAGGTTCTTACTGATTGAATTTTGCTATTTGTATACTGATTTTTGGCACGTTGTTTGACACTTGCATTGTTGTCAAGTGTCAATTGGATGTGAAAATTGTTTGAAATTTAAACTGTCCAACAGGGTAATAACACGTGGCAAAGTGTAAGCTAAAGTGGGTATACTATAGTGTATATGCAGCAAGGTTCTTATCGATTGAACTTTGTTATTTGTACACTAATTTTTGACACGTTGTTTGAAACTTACATTGTTGTCAAGTGTCAATTGGATGGGAAAACATTTTGAAATTTAAACTGTCCAACAAGGTAACGTCACATGGTAAAGTGTAAACTAAAGTGTACACCAAAGTGTACATGTAGCAAGGTTCTTACGATTTAAACTTTGTTGTTTTTTACACTGACTTTCAACATGTTGTTTGGCACTTGCATTGTTGTTAATTGTCAATTGGATGGAAATACTGTTTGAAATTTAAACTATCCAACAGGCTAATGTCACGTGGCAAAGTGTAAACTAAAGTGTAAACCATAGTGTACATGTAGCAAGTTCCTTACCGATTGAACTTTTCTATTTGCACACTAATTTTCGACACGTTGTTTGACACTTACATTGTTGTCAAGTGTCAATTGGATATGAAAACTATTTTAAATTTAAACTTTCCAATAGAGTAATGTCACGTGGAAAAGTGTAAACGAAAGTGTACACCGTAGTGTACATGTAGCAAGGTTCTTACAATTTGAACTTTGTTATTTTTTACACTGATTTTCAACACGTTGTTTGGCACTTGCATTGTTGTCGATTGTCAATTGGATGGAAAAACTGTTTGAAATTTAAACTGTCCAACAGGCTAATGTCACGTGGCAAAGTGTAAACTAAAGTGTAAACCATAGTGTACATGTAGCAAGTTCCTTACTGATTAAACTTTGCTATTTGCACACTAACTTTCGACACGTTGTTAGACACTTACATTGTTGTCAAGTGTCAATTGGATATGAAAACTATTTTAAATTTAAACTGTCCAATAGAGTAATGTCACGTGGAAAAGTGTAAACGAAAGTGTACACCGTAGTGTACATGTAGCAAAGTTCTTACGATTTGAATTTTGTTGTTTTTTATACTGATTTTCAACACGTTATTTGGCACTTACATTGTTGTCAATTGTCAATTGGATGGGAAAAATGTTTGAAATTTAAACTGTCCAACAGGCTAATGTCACGTGGCAAAGTGTAAACTAAAGTGTAAACCATAGTGTACATATAGCAAATTCCTTACCGATTGAACTTTGCTACTTGCACACTAATTTTCAACACGTTGTTCGACACTTACATTATTGTCAAGTGAAAATTGGATATGAAAACTATTTTAAATTTAAACTATCCAATCGAGTAATATCACGTGGAAAAGTGTAAACGAAAGTTTACACCATAGTGTACATGTAGTAAGGTTCTTACGGATTGAACTTTGCTATTTGTACACTGATTTTTGACACGTTGTTTGACACTTGCACTGTTGTCAAGTGTCAATTGGATGGGAAAATTATTTAAAATTTAAACTGTCCAACAGTGTAATGTCACGTGGGAAAGTGTAAACTAAATTGTACACCATAGTGTACATGTAGCAAGGTCCTTACCGATTGAACTTTCCTATTTGTCCACAAAATTTTGACACATTGTTTGACACTTGCGTTGTTTTCAAGTGTCAATTGGGTGGCAAGACTGTTTGAAATTTAAATTGTACAACAGGTTAATGTCACGTGGCAAAGTGTAAGCTGAAGTTTACACCATAGTGTAGATGTAAGAAGGTCCCTACCGATTGAACTTTGCTATTTGTACACTAATTTTTGACACGTTGTTTGACACTTGCATTGTTGTCAAGTGTTAATCAGATGGTAAAACTATTTGAAATTTAAACTTTCCAATAGAGTAACATCATGTGGTAAAGTGTAAACTAAAGTGTACACCATAGTGTACGTGTAGCAAGGTTCTTACCGATTGAACTTTGCTATTTGTACACTGATTCTTGACACGTTGTTTGAAACTTACATTGTTGTCAAGTGTCAATTGGATAGGAAAACTATTTGAAATTTGAACTGTCCAACATGGTAACATCACGTGGGAAAGTGAAAACAAAAGTGTACACCATAGTGTAATGTCGCAAGGTCCTTACCGATTCAACTTTACTATTTGAACACAGATTTTTGACACGTTGTTTGAAACTTGCATTGTTGTCAACTATCAATTGGATGGGAAAACTGTTTGAAATTTAAACTGTCCAATAGGGTAATGTCATGTGGCAAAGTGTAAACTAAAGTGTACACCACAGTGTACTTGTAACAAGGTGCTTACCGATTGAGCTTTGCTATTTGTACACTGATTTTTGACAGGTTGTTTGACACTTGCATTGTTGTCAATTGTCAATTGGATGGGAAAACTGTTTGAAATTTAAGCTGTCCAACAGGGTAATGTCACGTGACAATGTGTAAACTAAAGTGGGTATACTATAGTGTACATGTAGAAAGGTTCTAATAGATCGAATTTCGCTATTTCTACACAAATTTTTGACACGTTGTTTGACACTTACATTGTTGTCAAGTGTCAATTGCATGAGAAATCTATTTGAAATTTAAACTGTCCAACAAGATAACGTCATGTGGCAAAGCGTAAACTAAAGTGTAAACCATAGCGTAAAAATAGCAAGGTTCTTTTGAATTGAACTTTGTTGTTTGTACACTGATTTTCGACA
>NW_019257996.1:0-1095 GCF_002742605.1 Olea europaea var. sylvestris
CGGGATTTTAGCCAAATTCCTTCATTTCGGACTTTGAATAATTAATTTTCGTATTAATTATGTCGGGTTGAAGAAGTGTTGGATAGAAAATTAACTAAGAAAAACCGCACCAAGGGCAATTTTGTCATTTGTCGCGACGGTGTTGAAATTCGTCGAAATTTGGCAGTTTGATTGGTAATGGCCAGCGAAATTGGACTCGAGGCAAGGACCCGGGATCACGAGATTTTAGCCAAATTCCTTTGTTTGGGCCTCCGAATAATTAATTTCCGTATTAATTATGTCAGGTTGAAGAAGTGCAAGACAGAAAATTTACAAAGAAAACCCGCACCAGGGGTAATTTTTTTATTTGTCGAGACGATGTCGGAATGGGCTGAAATTTGGCAAGTTGATTGGAAAACAACCCGCGAAATTGGACTCGGGGCACAGCCCCGGGATTACTGGAATTTAGCCAAATTCCTTCGTTTGGGCCTTCGAATAATTAATTTTCGTATTAATTATGTCAGGTTGAAGAAGAGCTAGATCGAAAATTAACAGAGAAAAATCGGACCAGGAGCAATTTTGTCATTTGTCGCGAGGGTGTTGGAATGGATCGAAATTTGGCAGGTTGATTGGATACGGCCCGCGAAATCGGACTCGGGGCACAAACCATGGATCACTGGATTTTAGCCAAAGACCTTCATTTGGACGTCCAAATAATTAACTTCCGTATTAATTATATCGGGTGGAAGAAGTGCTAGACAGAATATTAACAAAGAAAAATCGTACCATGGGCAATTTTGCCATTCGTCACGACGGTTTCGGAATGGGCCGAAATTTGGCAGGTTGATTGCAAACGGCCTACGAAATTTGACTCGAGGCACAGACCTGGGATCACGGGATTTTAGCCAAATTCCTTCGTTTCGGACTCTGAATAATTAATTTTCGTATTAATTATGTCAGGTTGAAGTAGTACTGGATAGAAAATTAAAAAAGAAAAACCGCACCAGAGACAATTCGATCATTTGTTACGACATGTCGGAACGGGCCGAAATTTGGCAGGTTGATTGGATACGGCCCGCGAAATTGGACTCGGGGCACGGACCCGGGATCATGGGA
>NW_019257997.1:0-1095 GCF_002742605.1 Olea europaea var. sylvestris
TATGCATTTTGTTCAATTTGACCCATGACTAACTAAAATAGGACTTCAACCTTATGACTCGTGCTCAATGCATTGGGACTCGTATGGACCATGCCTCAACTCCATGTGATAGGATGTATGATCAATGACCTAAAACTATTGGCAATGCAAAAAATGAAAAATTCCTAAACTATTGCAAAATGAAGTAAATGAAAGAGCAGAAACGTTGGGTTGCCTCCCAACCAGCGCTATTTTATAGTCGATAGCTCGGCTTGTGGCACAGGTGTGTTACGGGACTTTGAATATGGCTCGGGAGGTCCTGCATAGTTTGCTCAATATGGTCTTGTTCCGCATTGCATTTATCCTTCGCACTTCAACCCTGTCCTTTTCCAAGTGGTGTGATTTTTTCTCATCATCCGTTTGAGACTCCACAATGCATATCTCGATCTCCTTTGAGTCAGTGAGAGTAGATTGAGGGTGCATCATACCGACCTCCTGAATGTCTGGCGATTTCTTCAACTCAAAATTGTATGGGATTCCTATGTCAACCACCCCAATCTGGCAACAGGTGTCTGGCTCGGTGGGATATTTCATTGCCTTGAAAACATTGAAAGAGGCTTTCTCCTCCCCCAGCCTCAATGTCAATTGTCCTTGTTGTACGTCTATGAGCGCTCTTGCAGTAGCCAAAAATGATCGTCCCAATATGATAGACACGTCCTTGTCTTCTTCCATGTCCAGGATTAAGAAGTCTGCTGGGAATATAAGTTTATCCACTTTGACCAATACATCTTCGATAATCCCTCGTGGATGTGTAAGTGATCGATCAGCCAACTGTAGAGTTACTGTAGTTGCTTTAGGCTCTCCCAATCCTAGTTTCCTGAAAATAGATAAAGGCATAAGATTAATACTCGCACAAAGATCACACAATGCTTTATTAAAATAAAAATCACCAATTGTACAAGGGACAGTAAAACTCCCTGGATCTTTCAATTTTGGTGGAAGCTTTTTCTGAATTCTTGCGTTGCACTCTTCTGTTAGCATTACTGTTTCATGATCCTCCAGCTTGCGTTTATTTGATAATATATCTTTTAGAAATTTTGCATAGCTGGGCATTTG
>NW_019257998.1:0-1095 GCF_002742605.1 Olea europaea var. sylvestris
CTTTCCTTAGCCCTTTCCACGAATCTTCCTTGGCTTTAAACTTAAGCTACTACCTTGTAACTTTACTCTCTGCGCCTTAAGCTGGAAGATCCTATTGATAGCCTTGACCTGAATATGGAAACTAAGCATGGGATGCTAAACTCAAATGAAAAAGAATGCCACTCAAAGAATTTGTGTTTTCATAAGGAGGCCATTGAAGGCTTTTCACAAATTAAGATTTGACCGTAGAAGGATCGAATTGTATCCGAAGAATGGGGGGAAACAAAAATTTTTTTTTTTATATCAACTCGTCCTCTCTGCTTTATCAATTAGCCCATTAAATTATAAGCAGGCAAAATGGGGATGCGTGTACGGAACCCTCACTGTACGGTAGCCATTGTAGGATAATTTAGAAAATAGGGTTCTATATAAACAACCTATTGTAACCCTTTCATATGTTAATGAATTATTTGAGTTGTGCAATGGACGTAGACACATTATTGAATCACTTTTAAATTTATTGATCTCATATTCTTTCCTTCTCGATTTTACTATTCACGTTTTGCACAACAAAAAGAACCTATTATTGTGAACTAGAATTAAGGTTATAACCTCTATTCGAATTGCTCTTGTTTTGTAGTTAGATTGAGAATATCATTGTTGTAATTTATCATGTCTCATTTAAGTGTAGAATATTTAAGTTTTAATTTGATGTGATCATTATTAAGAATTCAAAATCCCAAACCTTACAAAATAAATAACATTTTATTAGTTCAAAAGGAATCTTTCAAGAGTAGAAATTAAAATTTGCTTCATAAATTTTGTTAGGGGGAGTTACAAAATGTCAAGCACACAATTGCTATGAATCTTGTTCAAGAGATGTTTTATTTCTATTATTATATGTATGACCAAAAACTACTACATTGACTCAACACTTAGATAATTTTTGTAGTACTGATAATTAATTTCTTGCAATGTGACTCCAAATCTCACCATGTTATACATTATAACGATACTTCAACAATTGCAAAAGGAAAAAAACGTACACTCTTTATCTTATAATATTTTAAATATGTTTCATATTATCTTTTTTTTTTTTTTTTTTTTTTTTTTTTT
>NW_019257999.1:0-1095 GCF_002742605.1 Olea europaea var. sylvestris
GGTGTCGGAGTGGGCTAAAATTTGACCGGTTGATCTGAAAAAAATCGGACCAGGGGTAATTTCGTCATTTTTCGCGACACTGTTGGAATGGGCTCAAATTTGACAGGTTGATCGTGAACAAAAATCGCGCCGGGGGCAATTTCGTCATTTTTTGCGACGGTGTCGGAATGGGCTAAAATTTGATGGGTTGATCGGAAACAAAAACCGCGCCGGGGGCAATTTCGTCATTTTTCGCGATTGTGTCGGAATGGGCTCAAATTTGACAGGTTGATCGGGAACAAAAACCGTGCCGACGGCAATTTCGTCATTTTTCGCGACGGAGTAGGAATAGGCTCCAATTTGACAGGTTGATCAGTAAAAAAAATCGCACCGGGGGCAATTTCGTCATTTTTCGCGACTGCGTCGGAATGGGCTAAAATTCGACACGTTGTTCAGAAACAAAAATCGCGTCGTGGGCAATTTCGTCAATTTTCGCGACGGTGTCGCAATGGGCTAAATTTTGACCTGTTGATCGGAAACAAATATCGTGCCAGGGGCAATTTCGTAATTTTTCGCGACAGTGTCGGAATGGGCTAAAATTTGACTGGTTGATCAGAAACAAAAACCGTGCCAGGGGCAATTTCGTCATTTTTCGCAACTGTGTCGGAATGGGCTCAAATTTGACAGGTTTATCGGGAACAAAAATCACAACAGGGGCAATTTCGTCATGTTTTGCAAAGTTGGCGGAATGGGCTAAAATTTAACGGGTAGACCGGAAAAAAAATCGCGCCGGGGGCAATTTCGTCATTTTTCGCGACGATGTCAAAATGGGCTAAAATTTGATGGGTTGATCGGAAACAAAAACCGCGCCGGGGGCAATTTCGTCATTTTTCGCGACAGTGTCGGAATGTGCTCAAATTTGACAGGTTGATCGGAAACAAAAATCGCGGCGGGCAATTTCGTCAATTTTTGCGGCGGTGTCGGAATGGGCTCAAATTTGACCAGTTGATCAGGAACAAAAATCGCGCCGGGAGCAATTTCGTCATTTTTCGCGACAGTGTCGGAATGGGCTAAAATTTGACTGGTTGATCGGAAACAAAAATCGCGCCAGGGAGC
>NW_019258000.1:0-1095 GCF_002742605.1 Olea europaea var. sylvestris
GTTATCATGAAATTAAAAATTACTTTTCATTGGCTCGATTCCAATCGAATTAGATTAGCAATTTGTCGAAAATGATCAAACCCGATGTTTTCATGAAATCAAAAACCACATTTCACCGGGTCGATTCCAATCGAATTAAACTAGCAATTCACAAAAAATGAACAAACTCGAAGTTATCATGAAATCAAAAACCACTTTTCATTTGCTCGATCCCAATCGAATTAGACTAGCAATTCACCTAAAATGAACAAACCCAAAGTTCTCATGAAATCAAAAACCACTTTTCATTGGCTCTATTCCAATCGAATTACACAAGCAATTCGAAGAAAACAAACAAACCCAAAGTTATCATGACATCAAAAACCACTTTTCGTTGACTCGATTCCAATCAAATTAGACTAGAGATTCGCCAAAGATAAACGAACCCGAAGTTATCATGAAATCAAAAACCACTTTTCATTGGCTCGATTCCAATCGAATTAGACAAGCAATTCACCAAAAATGAACAAACCCGAAGTTATCATGAAAACAAAAACCAATTTTTATTGGCTCGATTTCAATCGAATTAGACTAGCAACTCGCCAAAAACGAACAAATCCGAAGTTATCATGAAATAAAAAACCACTTTACATTGGCTCGAGTCCAATCCAATTAGAGTAGCAATTCGCCAAAGACGAACCAACCCGTATTTATCGTGAAATCAAAAACCACTTTTTATTGGCTCAATTCCAATCGAATTAGACTAGCAATTCGCCAAAAAGGAACAAACCCGAAGTTACCATGAAATCAAAAAGCACTTTTCATTAGCTCAATTCCAATCGGATTAGACAAGCAATTTGTCGAAAAGGAACTAACCCAAAGTTATCATGAAACCAAAAATCACTTTTCGTTGGCTCGATTACAATCGAATTAGACTACCAATTCGTCAAAAATGAATAAAACCCAAAGTTATCATGAAGTCAAAAACCACATTTAGTTGGCCCGATTCTAATCGAATTAGACTAGCAATTCACCAAAAATGAACAAACACGAAGTTATCATGAAATAAAAACCACATTTTATTGGCTCGATTCCAATCGAATTAGAATAGCAATT
>NW_019258001.1:0-1095 GCF_002742605.1 Olea europaea var. sylvestris
AATTTGATTTCAGTAGGAAGACTTGAGAAAGACAATTTCACCGGTAAAATTGGAAACGGTATGTTTAAAATGATAAAGGGTGCGTTAATATCTATTAAGGAAATCAAGAAAAACGATATTTACATCACTATTGGGGAAGTAATTAGAGGATTAAACTCCTCTATTTCTTCTGCACAAAATCGATCACACACATACGTGGCATAGTAGGCTTGCACACGTAGGCATTAAGGGACTTAAGCTACTTAATGAAAAAGGTGCATTTGGTAATGATTGTGTGTCTGACCTATCGTTCTGTGATCACTGTGTGCTCGGAAAGCACCATAGAGTGTCGTTCTCCACTAGTACGCATAAGGCTAAAAGCATGCTTGAATATGTGCATTTTGATCTGTGGGGTCCTGCTAGTAATCCTACATCGGGTGAGAATAGGTATTTCCTATCTATCATAGAGGACTACACCAGGAAAGTGTGGGTCTATCTATTGAAAGACAAAATCGAAACCTTCCATAACTTTAACAACTAGAAGAAACAAATGGAAAACCAAACTAGCAAGAGAATCAAATTTTTAAGGACAGATAACGGCCTAGAATTTTGTAATGTTGAATTCGATAGGATGTGTAAAGAAAGTGGAATAACAAGGCATAAAACGGTTCCTTATACTCCCCAGCAAAATGGGGTAGCAGAAAGAATGAATAGGACCATATTAGATAAAGTACGTTGCATGATGTTAAGTTCTGGGGTTCCTAAGTCATTTTGGGGTGAAGCCGTTGTAACTGCCTGTTATCTGATAAATTTGACTCCATCGGCTACATTAAATGGCGATACTCCACATGAGAAATGGTCTGGAAAATTGGATGACTGCTCAATGCTTAAAGCGTTTGGCTGTGCTGCCTTCTCTCATCAAAGTGAGGGAAAATTAGAACCTAGAGACAGGAAGTGTGTCTTTTTAGGATATCCCGAAGGAGTTAAGGGTTATAGGTTATGGGATAGAAGCCAAAAAGGAGTTAAGATCATCGTGAGTAGGGATGTCACGTTTAATGAGAGTGAGATGCCTTGTCTAAGGAACGAAACCGAACCTGTAAGTGAAACTGAATCAGG
>NW_019258002.1:0-1095 GCF_002742605.1 Olea europaea var. sylvestris
GTTGATTTATTTAATAATATACTTGCCATTAAACCCTGTATGTATAAATACCTCTGTATCTTTTAAAAAGTTCTTTGTTATATTTCACATCAAACGAAGTGAATGCAAAGTGGTTATTATACTCTCTTGCAATTTTCTTGAATTCCACACACAAAGGTTCTTTAGAAGTAAACAAACCGTACCGTTCAATTGGTGACTCAGGTATAAATAGCTTAATTTTTTTGTCGGAACAACAGAATCCTTTACTTTCTCTAAAAAATTTTCTTGCACCACAATACTTATAGTCAATACATATAGGTAAAATACATATGAAGTAGTTGGTACATTCAATAGGTTTGAACTTTCTTCTATAACTATTCCTTGGTTTGACGTTGAAACTTCAGAATCATCTTGTAACGTAGATTCAAAAATTCTAACAAGACTCGAGCTATTATCTGCAGGACGGTCATTTATCCTTTTTCGAAGATTGGTGTACTCAATTCGAGATCTATTATACTGATCCCTTTGTCTTTGATTATGTTGTCGACGAATAAAAGCTTGATATGACTTGTTGCTAGTCAGAGATGTAGGTTGAAGGTTAACTAAATCATAATCTCTATCATCAGATGGTTTGAAAATATCCATTACAACACAAATAAATTTAGAGGAATAGCTGGACCCCAACTTTAATGGTAGAAACTAAAAATACTGGAAAAAAATAATACAATATATAGTAAAGCATACATACAGTAGAACTAAAGTTTAGAACATAAGTTGTGTGAACAATAGTTGAAGATATACTTTAGAAGGAAGGAAAAAGGTGTCTTCTAGAACGCACAAAAGAAGCTCAAGAACTAACAACCTATTACAAAATTTATAAGTTACTATAGATAAATAACCAAAATAAATTTACAACATAAACCCTTGAACAAAAACCTATAAATAGGTTAATCAAGAGAACTTACCTAAGAGAGAGTACACTGTTGTAATCAACAATTACAATGATTAAGAAATACAGTTGAATACTATGTGACATAATTGTTGACCCAAAAAAATGTTGCCAACAGATGCCAGACCCACCTGCGCACACGTGAGCAAAAGTCCAACACACTAAGA
>NW_019258003.1:0-1095 GCF_002742605.1 Olea europaea var. sylvestris
CTCTCTCTCTCTCTCTCTCCCCCTCCCCCTCCCTCCTTCCTTCCCTCCCTCCTTGCAAAGTCAATTTAGGTCAGTGATGAACATGTCTACATTTACATACTGCAGCTCACTTCTCTAAGACTAATCTAAATGATATGTATCCCGTTATAAACAGCTTAAGCTT
The DNA here is from genome assembly GCF_002742605.1 of Olea europaea var. sylvestris. NCBI lineage: Eukaryota > Viridiplantae > Streptophyta > Magnoliopsida > Lamiales > Oleaceae > Olea > Olea europaea. The sequence goes on from NW_019258003.1 coordinate 164, forward strand.
TTAGACAAGGTAGTTCAATATTGCGTAAGAGTCTAGAGGCACGCTATATGATGGATTTGTCTAATACAATCTAATGCCACTTCATCAAACATGCACGTACAAGCTTCATAAGTTGTATGGTCTGCTGTTTACCCAAACTTAAGAATTAGATATCAGCATAACCTTCTTTAGTATACTCTCGTAACTTTTCATCAATCTGTATTTCCAAATCATTTCTATAGGTTGTTAAGAAATTGATCGGTAAGGTTGCTTTAGAAACATTCATTCACAAAAATTTCGATGGCCTCACTCCCTTTCATATTGTCAGAAGACTACCAACAGATGAAAGCAGGGAAATCAGGAAAATTTTCGACGATACTGGAGCATCCGAAATCGCATCACTCGTCCAGACTATTGTAAGTGTTATGCCCTAGATCCATGCCCTAGATCCAATCGATTTAAGTTGTAAACGCTTTTAATATATTTAATGCATTTGATTTTGACTAGATCTATTATTTATTTAAATTAATTTTGTAATAAATAATATTAAATAATAGAATCCGAAGACCCAATTTTTAGGTAATCTGTTAATCACAAGGAGTTGTGATTGTGAGATACAAATTACATATAATTGGATCTTGAATAAACCATAGTCATAAGTAATAACGAGATACGGATGTCGTTAATACAGTTAGACCATCACGTGTGGCATTTCTTACTTATGAAGTAAGTAGCTGATCTCACGAGCTAAAGTGTGGTGACACTTAAATGACATGTGGATGTTTTGTTGTAGAACAAAACATTGGAGACCCGCTAAGAGATTTCACATGGATAACTATCTGAATGTCAGTGGCTAATCTCTAACGTTCAGTAGTGGAATTGATCCTTTGACTTGAGGTCGTCATAGTACCCTATATGAGGACAGTCATACTTTGGCGGTGTTGGATGTTGCT
>NW_019258004.1:0-1095 GCF_002742605.1 Olea europaea var. sylvestris
TGCTCACTCTTTTGAAAAATCACTAAAATCCCTCATACGTCACGACAAAGTCATGAGTTCAATCCAAAACGGTCGCCACATTTTGAAAAAGTACTTATGGGCCCAAAACAGACACCGTGTGCGAAAGTTACGCTGAATTCTTTGTACGCCGACTATCCAAGCGTTCCAAATATGCTTGTGCTCATTCTTTCCAGAAATGGTCAAAATCCATCATACGTCCCGACGAAGTCTTAAGTCCAATCCAAAACGGTCACTACATTTCCAAAAAGTACTTATGGGCCCGAAACGGACACCATGTGCAAAAGTTACGCTGAATTCTTCGTACGCCGACTATCCAAGCGATCCAATTATGCAAGTCCTCATTCTTTCAAAAAATCGCTAAAATCCCTCATACGTCACGACGAAGTTGTGAGTTCAATCCAAAACGGTCGCTACATTTCCAAAAAGTACTTATGGGCCCCAAACGGACAACGTGTGCAAAAGTTACGCTGAACTCTTCGTACGCCGACTATCCGGGCGTTCCAAATATGCAAGCGCTCATTCTTTCGAAAAATTGCTGAAATCCCTCATACGTCACGAAGAAGTCTTGAGTTCAATCCAAAACAGTCGCTACATTTCCAAAAAGTACTTATGGGCCCCAAACGGACAACGTGTGCAAAAGTTACGCTGAACTCTTCGTACGCCGACTATCCAGGCGTTCCAAATATGCAAGCGCTCATTCTTTCGAAAAATCGTCGAAATCCCTCATACGTCACGAAGAAGTCTTGAGTGCAATCCAAAATGGTCGCTACATTTCCAAAAAGTACTTATGGGCCCGAAACGGACACCTTGTGCAAAAGTTACGCTGAATTCTTCGTACGCCGACTATCCAAGCGTTCCAAATATGCAAGCGCTCATTCTTTCGAAAAATGGTCGAAATCCCTCATACGTCACGACGACGTTTTGAGTTCAATCCAAAATGGTCGCCACATTTCCAAAGAGTACTTATGGGCCCGGAACGAACACCGTGTGGAAAAGTTACGCTGACTTCTTCGTACGCCGACTATCCAAGCGTTCCAAATATGCAAGCGCTCATTCTTCCGAAAAATTGCCGAG
>NW_019258005.1:0-1095 GCF_002742605.1 Olea europaea var. sylvestris
AAAATTAAAAATATGGTGAAAGTCAAACTTTTTAGTCAACTAACGGATTTTTGGATGAAAATCGTTCAAAGGGGCCTTCCTTGCAACGTTTCGAAAGATTTGGGATGACGGTTGTAATAAATTAAAAATTTGGGAAAAAGTCTGCTAATGTTCTAAAAATTTGTGGCCTCTGTTACAATTTTCTCAAAAATATTATTCAAAACTCTTTACTTTTTCAAAGAACGAGTGACAAAAAGGGGATTAGTAAATTGTTTCCAATAAGCCTCTTTCAAAAACCCAATAAGCCATAACCCAACTCCCTTGTGAATTCCCAAACTCAGTGATCCATATAATAGGCCCACATTATGAAACCCCTATTCCACATAATATCCCAATAATAAATCCAAAAACACCAATTAGCCGAGCACACTAATTAGCCCAAATACATTTCCAGCCTAGCATCCATAGTTGTCAAAAGCGTCAACCTGATCGTACAGTTTGAACTCAGTTACCGTATTCTCCGACGGCGACGGACTCTCCGACGGCGACGGACAGACCTCGGCAGTGGGAACAATGCCCCATTCATTTAAGTGAGATAATAATATAATTATTAAAACTTTTCATTAATTTATTTATTTTTTAAATTTAAATTATTCAAATATACTTGATAAACAAATGTTTTTATTGTTTATTATATTTTTTAGATAATTTTAATTGTCGTTTCCTATTAGAATTAATGAAATTTCGTGGAGTTTTTTATTATTATTAAGGGCTTGATTGAACCCCATTAATTCCTAATAATGTACTTTAGAATAGTAGATTGATGAGAATGTGTGGTTAAAAATAATGAAACTTTTAGATTTACGTGTAATATTATTTTATTAAAAAATGTATAGTTGAAAAGAAAAGAGAGAAATTTGTAATTTATAAATAATGTGAATCAAACAAGGGCTCAAAGTATTGATTTTTTTTTTTTTTTTAAATTTAAACAGGATGGGGTAGGACAGGGCCCTCATTACCCGTACCCGCTTCAAGAGGAATTCCCAACCCATGTCCGACCCAATTAATCGATTAAGCAGTAATACTCATCCTCGTTCGGGACAGGACCATGGGTAT
>NW_019258006.1:0-4743 GCF_002742605.1 Olea europaea var. sylvestris
TCATAATTATTTATTAATTTTAAGACATGTTTATTGTTATTTTTCAGAAACAATCGCTATGTTTACCTTAAATTTATGAATGCCGCAGTTATTACTTATATTAAAATTTTAATTTCGATCTTTTCGCATGTAAAGTAAAGAAAAATGAATTTTTGGTAACGTTTCAGTGTTATAAAAATTTGGGTCGTTACAATCTGGTACCAGAGCACAGTTTGACTTTTCTTTAGACTTGTTTTTTGAAAAAAAAAAAATTTGAAACAGTCACGTGAAATGTACTGTTCACATACAGTAAATAAAATTTTTTTTTTCAAAAAAAAAAAGAAAAAAAGAAAAGGGATTTTGATAAAAAAAAAAAAAAAAAAAAAATAAAAGAAAAATTTTTAAAAAAAAAAAGAAGTGAACAGTGAAGTTTATTGTTCAGGATGAATAGTACTGTTAATCGTGAATAGTGCACTGTTCACGTGAGTAGTACAAATAAAAAAAACCACTTTTAATTCAGTAATAAAGATTGTTTTATTTTCCGAAAGATGACAGATTGCATACGTAAGCATATTGAAAGAGACGGGGTTAAGAGGCCTAAGAGCATGGGCCTCTGATGATTGACTGCATGTGAGCATTCACTGAAATTGATTGATTTTTGTCTCTTTGCTATTTTTTTTTTAATCCTGTGATATCCATTTGTTTTCTACCATTATAGTCTCTGATTGAATATATGCAAACTCCCAATTTTAATGCTTTAAGTTTCCCCATGAAGTGCTAGGACAATTTAGTGTTCCAACTTGTTAAGTTATTGGATTTCCTATTAATTATTTCTGTATTAAATATTATTTTAGTAGAATAACGGTATGTTTGAGCATACATTTACAACATATGAGTTATTATACAATAGTTATTAAAATAAGATTAATGTTTGTTTCAAATTAATTTTAAATATGTGGTTTAAACATTAAATAAATATAATTGAATATTTATGTGCTTAACTTTAAACCACGGGGAGAAAAAAAATTATTGTTTGAGTTTTCTTGATTTACGCATCCACATGACTGAAAGGTTTTGTCAAAAAGACATAAACTATCTAAGGCAAGCTTGGAATTTAAGCGGTCCGCTTGTGACCCCCCTCCTTACCTGAAAGTCTTTTCAATTGTGTGTTATTCAAATCATTAAGATGAAAAACAATATTTTTAAGAAAAATCTATTTTTCAGAAACTTCTATGTTGAAAGGGGGGGGGGGGGCCTATTTTAGGAAACTTCTATATAAACGGGAATTAGTATTATTGTTTGTTTTTGTTTTTCAAAAAAATAAAATAAATAAAGTCTTAGATGTTTATGAGATAAGAGTCATTGGCACGCTACGCTCACTACTTGGCCACTCTCCAATTGATCCATGGTATGAAATGTAATGACATATTTTTAGCATAATTCATATTATGAAATGTATAAGCATGTTCACCTTGCATAATATATTTGTCATTATTTTTACATTTTACTAGAATATCGTTCATGCACTGAGAATAAAATAATATTAATAATGCAAGATTAAGCATAATTGAAATTATACTTGTCACATGATTAGGATGACTAGGAATAACCCAACATACCTCCAGCATGCTAAATTTCTAATCGGACAACTAAACAAACGAAAAAAGGACGATTCCAATAGTATTCCAGAAAACAAGCACTAAGACATCCAATCGAAGAAAGTGGAAGTCATGACGGAGAGGAAGCGGGTTGGTAAGGAAGATTGATCCAGACCGATCACACGTAGGAAAATAGGCCGGCAGTACTCTCACCTTCTGCTCCACCACGGTGGCTCCAATTGGTGGTGAAGGAAAGGGGGAAGCGACTCGTTCCTTCCTTTCGGAGGGCATTAGAGTCTTCATGGTGAGGCTACTGCCCATCTTGGTATGATTGTTGCTAATAAATATAGGGAGGGGTTCTCAGGATCAAGTTGACAAAAAAGAAAGATCGGGAACTAAATAAAGCTCCAAATCTGGACTCTTCCCTCTCACATAAATTATGAAGTAAGATGGGAGCGAACTTTTGTTGAACATGTTGAAGATTTCCTTTCTAAGTGGAAATGAGCAAGATCATTTAGATATAATAATGGGACAGTTCTCTCGATATACCACCTTATGAGTACTATGAAACCTCAATGGAGAGACATGGTTTACTTCATGAGGGATATGAATTATGAGTTATATTTGGAAGTATATTGTGAGGATATTATAATTTTATGGAATCACAGACAATAAGCACTAGCGGCCGAGCCCGAGCTTGAGCCCGAACCAAAGTTAGAGGAGGACCCTGAGGAGGAGCTGGAAGAGGACCCAGAGGAAGATATCGAACCAGAGCCGGAAGACCCTGAACAAGAAATCTAACCACAAAATTTCGTTGATTTGGTTACAGATTCCGAGCCAGAGTCATGCATTACTTCGGATGATGAGATGCCATAAAAAGAATATTTTTTAGACTCACAGGGATTAGAAATAAGTGTTATTTATTTACTTAAGAAAAGTTTAATTGTTTATTTATTTGATTTTGAAGAGCAAGTTACTATATGTAAGGATTTGGAAATTTATATTTTTTAAAGTTATTCATTATTACAAAGATTATTAATAATATTAGGTTGTTTTATCAAATATTCCTAAATTAAAATTTTATTTGTATTAAGAAAATGTTAAGACAACAACAACACCAAGCTACGATTATCAGAGATTTGCTAAGGGTGGTATAAGATTTGGGAAGGCAACAAGCACAAGCTGGTCCCCATGGTGCAAACGCTAACAACATCAGTTCAATTGTGGAACAGTTCCGTGGCTACAAATCCTCCCAACCTTCTACGGCAAGGCAGACCCATTAGTAGCCGAAGAATGGATAAGAGGAATGGAGTGAATCTCCAAATATTTATCTTGCACTGATGCTCAAAAGGTGTCATGAGTAGAATTCATGTTGGTTGACGCTGTAGGCCATTGGTGGGAGTCAGCATCTCGCACTAGAATAGAAGCACAACAATGTCCTCTGACATGGACACAATTTAAGGATGAAGTGATGGGAAAATATTTCCCCCAAGCTCTAAGAGATAAAAAGGAGATATAATTCCTTCAACTTAAACAGGGAAAAATGAAGCTTGAGGATTATGAGAGAAAATTCGAACCACTCTCGAGGTATGCACCACACCTAGTGGACACTGAAGCAAAGAAAGTAAGGAGGTTTGAACTGGGATTGCGTCCTGAGATTGGTAGAATACTGACATCCCACCAATTCACCACCTATGGCCGAGTGTTACAGACTGCCCAAACAATCTCAAATAGGTTGGAAATTGACCAAACTCCCCAGCAAGGGGTCAAGTCTTCAGGAAATAGGAAATAGAATGGGTCCAACGAAGAAAAAAGAGAAGGACTAAATAAGAAGGCTAACTTTGGACCAGGTTTTGGACAAGTCGTTCCACCTGGTCCAAAGTGCAAGAAAATGCATAGGGGTGAATGTCTGTATGGGAGGCATGTGTGCTATAGATGTGGCAAAATCGGTATATTTCCAAAAACTGCAAAGAGGACCTTTCGAAGAAGAATGACGAGCCAGAAAGGAAGGAAAGACCAAGGTTTTTACTTTAGCCCAAGGACAGGCCACTGAAGACCTGAACGCAAGTAAATTTCGAGGATGACATTCTTTTAAGGAGGGTAGATTTTAGCAACCCAAAAATTTTATAGATAAAAAATTATTTATTTTGTATATTATATAAATTCCTATTTTATACGGGTCAAATAAATTAGATTTTGATAGAGCAATTATAAGTATATCAATATTGTACTCGTTGGATAGCTTGTAATTAATTAGAAGTTTTTGACTCGAGAAAAAGTTATTTTGAATAAGAACACATTAAGTTAGACCCAACTGAAATAAAATAGTATAAATATAATTTATATAAATTATAAATCAATTCATTTTTCTCTCTCCAAAAAAAAAAGTGTGAGGTGGGATTTTTATCATTATTTATTAGTTTTGATTTAGAGATTCCTAGGAGGGCACATGTTTTCACTATTCTACTATTCTAGTTACAACGAAATTCACCATACACACATATACGGTTGGATAGAGATAGTGGATATCTTGTAGTTGAATAAGATAATAATAAAATACATTTTGAGTAGACATTGGTTGCAAAATTTGGTCCTATCAAATCAAAATTTGGTTTATTTACTCTAGCCTACATATATATATATAGGCATGATGAAAAGTTTTACTTACACCAATTTACACATACGGTAGGTAAAGAGAGAGAGGAAGAGAGAGAAGAAAGAAAGAGAGAGAAAGGAAGAGAGAGAGAGAGAGAGAGAGAGAGAGTAGCATTGGAAATAAAGTTTGCATACATTAAATATTTTAATCACGTATTTTTCAAAGCGGAGAAAAGATTTTAAACGTATTTCAGATTTTTCTAACTAGGTAAGATACATATGTGCAAGTTGTTTTCGTTTCTATATGCTTTTATATGCAATTAAATATGCATGGATTGTTAGTGGACCTTCGGGTTCTATAAAAAGAGAAATGAAATCCTATAAGATATAAGAGGACCTAAGATGGGTGTATCGCTTGGTCACCGATATACTCCATAAGATCAGAATGGTATGAGGTGTAAATTTTATTGTTATATATCTGTATATGGAAACTGCATGTATCTTACTGGGTGTTTTCGAATACTCACTCTTAAAAATTTTTACATGTTAGTTTGGGTTGATTGAAATTGTG
>NW_019258006.1:6403-10238 GCF_002742605.1 Olea europaea var. sylvestris
CGACAGTTATTATCTTTCAATTATTTTAAAGTAGCCCCTCATCAATTTAAAATAATTATTCCGGTCTCTACACTTTAATTCCATGTCAATTAATATCCATTAGTCTAAAATTAAACTCAACGGATCACCTTATCGATTAAACCTTAAAAATAGCACCATACTTTTTAATACACACACACACACAATATATATATATATACACGCACACACATGTGTAGCCCCTCCAACACGTTGTCCATATCTACTGCTTCCACTGGTTTCTCTGCCTTTTCTGGCTTGCTCTCGACCGGAGCAAATTCTTCAAGAACTGGTTTTGTCACAGTTGTTGGGGTTACTTACTCTTTTTTGTGGCCTTTGGAATTGTTTCTGAAAGATCTACTTAAGGTTCTTCCTTAGGCACACCATCTTTCTTCTCCTGCAATTATGGATTGTGAGGAAAAATACATAATTCTTATATCACAAACAAAATTAATTTTAAAGTTCTTGTCTGAATCTCGGTTAGGGTCGTTAGGCATGGAAATATTTAAGTATGATAGGATCATTTGCTTTGTCGGATATATGATGAATTATCAATGTTAATTCTACTATTTATTTTGACTTCCTTTTTGTTCATTTGCGTAGATTTCATTGGAACTTCCAAGTTTCCTGCTGAAGAATTTTCACTTCTTTCTGTAAAAATTTACAAGTACTCTTTTGGAAAACTTCTAATATGAGCTCTTAGACATTTGCTGTAATTTTTGCTAACATCATTAAAATATATATGTTCATGAAAGGTTTAAAGACTACCTTATGTTATTTTTATTCTTCTTCTAGATGAATGCCTACTATCTTCTTGCCATTTATTCACTTCACTACGTTCTTATGACTTCTATCTTCTATATAACAATATGCATATAGCTTTTGTTATTTTTCTGAATACAAGTGCTTTGGTATGTTTTTATGTAATGGAATATTATTATAATTGAAATAATTTTTCCTTTTTTTATTTTCATAACCACGAAAAATGTTACGTATATTTGAGAGGTGAACTTTCACATTGTTGTTTGAGACTTTGAAATCTGACAAGTTAAAGTGGCTATTTGTATGGTTTTTGTCTGTAGAATTTGTTCAACTTGCTTCTTTTGTAATGAAGCGCTTATTTTATTTTGGAGGTTACTCAACCTTTATAACTGCATGTATTATTCAATAGATATGATAGATTTCAAATTCTTGGATCTTTCAAACAATCTTCTGATGCAATAAACCTTAAAAATAGCTATTGTAATTTTTAAGGGTTTTAATGAAAAGCCTTAGGCAAGCCCCAAGGCATAAGCTTCATACAACTTTTTAAAATAGTGGCTTCACAATCGGAGTTGTCTGAGGTTCACAATCACTTATATGGGGATCTAGCTCGTCAAGATAAGCCTCTTCTTCAACACCACTCCCTTCTTCAGTGGTTGATTGCACTTCAAACACAACCTCTTTTTTTAGAGGCATCTATCATTTCGAAGTCATTAATTTGTTTAGGGTCATCGATCTCATCAATGTCCATTAAGATGACATTGACATCCCTTGGTTCAGCTTTTCTGATAAAGTTAGAGTAGCATTCCCCAGTACTTCATATAGGGATGACAATTCGAACTGCCAAAACCTAAAACCATGGTTAACCGAACCGAATGGGCGAAAAATCCGAACCGATCGTGCAATAAGGGTGGATATGGTATTTGACTTTAATAATCAGATTCGAGGTAGGTGGGTATGGTATTTACACCGTCGACCCACCCCAAACCGATTACCCGTTAATTTTTTTTATAAGTACCCGTTAAAAAAATATTTGGGCAATTGGGCTGTCCATTATTCTTTCTATGAATGAAAATTGAATATGAATTGAGTTTGAAGCTTTTGAATTATTGAGTAGGAATCAAATTTGATGCATAAGGATCAGGGACAAAGATATTGTTTAGTATTGTTATTTTGATAATATTGTTTGTTAAGTTAGAATTTTGCATTTCGAAATTGGGATATTGTTTGCATTTAGTGTATTTGCATATAGATAGAATAATTTTTAATGTTATTTAATTTGACTATTAATCGAGCCAAACCAAACCGATTTACGTGGTTATGTTGTGGCAAAAAAATCGATGATTCGGTAATGGTTTTGGTCGAACCGACTCCAAACCTAACCGTTACCGACCCTAACTTCGTTGGTTGTCTCTGACCATGGCTATACTATTTTCTATTGGGAAATTCATGCATAGATGATGGATGGAAATGACAACCCATAATTCCTTCAAAGCGGGCCTTCCAAGTACTCCGTGATAAGCGAAGTGATGATCTATTACCAAAAACTCCATTAAATGTTGAGCAATTAAAGTACAACTCTCATCTCTTTTGCTAGAGTGATTTTACCCATTGGGATGATGCTGTTAGCAGTAAGTCCATACATGGATGAGTTCATTAGGATTAACTCATGGTCAACTTCCTTTTTATCAAATGTGACTCCATATAAGATGTTAATTGATCTTTCGTTATCTACTAGCATTCTTTTGAGACTATTTCTAGCCACCACAGCTCTTACAACCAAAGCATCATAATGCCGATAATGGACACCCATGGTATCTCTTGAGTGAAAGTCATGGGTTGAACTCCTTATTCGATAGAGGGTCGGCTATTATTGACTATGAAGCTCGTTATTGAGTCTTTGATTTTTCTAGCACAATTTCTTTGGGCATTTTTAGACTCTTCCCTGATGTAGAGACCTTGAAAATGGTGTCAACTTTATGGATGGTCTCACGTCCAGCATGGATTGAGGGGCTTCTCCGTTGCCTTCGAACTTCGGTAGGCCTTTCATAATCATTTTCTCGCCTTCACTGGGTGTTGTCCTTATTGGAGCGAACAAACCCATCATTCCTAGGTTGCCATCCTTGCCTAGGAGTTTTATCCCTTTACGGGTGGTTGTTTATTCTCTGAGTGTTTGGGTGCTTTGCGATATCTTTACCTATGGCTGTGCTATGGCTATAGGAATGGTGTTATGTATAATAAAGGAAAGCTTCGTCCATACTTTTAGATCCAACACCTCATCCCCTACCTTATCCTACTTGAAGGGGTTGTTGATAGGGTTTTCCCTAATATATTTCTATATTGGGGGTCACTTCTTCTGAAGCCAACGTAGGAACTGCGTTTAGTGTTGTTGTAGCTAATGCTTGCCTTGGATTGAGGGGGGTGATTGTCCAACCTGGTTATCTATCAAGTGAGAGGTGGAACCTCTTCGTCTTTACATTTGTGAAGGTGGGAGGCCTCGATTTGCCCTATTTCTATGATCCCTCAATTTTTTATTGATGATCTCATGCCTTACATTTCTAGTAGAGCATCTGTTCTGCACATCTCTCCAAAAGATTGAGTTCACATCCAGTCCTTCCTTTAGGGCAATTAATGCATCCCTATCCGTGATTTGCACGCAATAAGTCATTTTGTCAGTGAAATGGGACAAAAAAATCTTTAATGATTCCCCTTTTTGTTGCCTCATATCCTTGAGGCACTATATTAGGCCTTCACCTTCCTCGCTTGTGACGAATCATTTAAGGAAAGCCTTCTTGAAATCTGGCTATCTTTGAATGTTTCCCTTTGGGAGCCTGTATACCAGACCTCAGCCGCTCTACTAAGGGTAAGATGGAAGGCTCAGCATCTTATGGTAGGTGTAGCACCTTTTAAGCTCATGTAGCATTTGACGCTGTTGAGGTGCTAAGCAGAATCTTCTCTTCCATCATACTTAGGTATTTTAGGTAGCCTAAAATGATTCAAAATAGATGCATTCATAATTTCTTATGAAAATAGCAGATTATCATCATCATCATCA